>NC_071990.2:76766363-77069393 GCF_028885655.2 Pongo abelii | reverse complement strand
AGAAAATGGCATCAAAGAAAAGGGAAAAGTTCCTTTGAAACTCTTGGCAGAGGCATTTGTTTGTGAAAACAGAAAGACCTTTCAAGTTTCAAAGTCTTTTGGGGAGCATAAAGTTTATACTGTAAACACTATGATTTGCAAAAAAAAACAGATGAAAAGACATACAGCCCAACCCTAGACTAGACAAACTTTCTCTGGTCAGGAGGGATTCAAAGAGAACATTGAGAGAAGGCCCCAGGCCTTGTCCTCACCTGCTGGGCTAAGTTCTAGGGAGGAAAAAACAGTCTGGGTATATTTGAGAAATCTGAGAACAATGAGGAAGACTGTGTCCTAAACAGAACTTGAGGCAGTTATAAAGCCTTAGCATTTTCTGAGTCCAGCATGGTGCAAGCAAGAGTAAGGAAGAATAAAAGGCTGCATGTCACACAAGGAAGACCCCTTAAAGTTCCTCTCATCTCTAGACCATCATGAGAAAGCAACCAAATATGTCCTGTGTTTCAACAGAGAAACAAACAGAGAGGAGACAAGGGGCATCTACAGAATCCCTATGGTTGAGGTGAGAAACAAAAAGAAGCAGTCTGCATGGTTCATAGCCAAATATCAGATAGAAAAAGTATGCCTCAATGAATACCAACATGGAGAGATGGAACTGCGCACACACCTTTCACCACCCCCTGCCCAACACCAAATGTCTTGGTTTGATAGAAGAACGCCTCTTAGGATGACTGACATTACTACATATTTTACACTGACTGGAAGGGATTCTCAAAAAAATAAGTCCAGCTATAGAAATAAAACACTATCTGCTTGTCTTAAATGCCTTCCCATTTCCCTTAAAATAAACTGCAAGCTTCTTACCTTTGCCTACCAGCAATGCATGACCAGGCTCCTGCCTCCCTCTCTCATCTTGTCTCGTGCCTTTTTTTCCTTTCCTCGTGCCTTATATATATACATATATAAGATGGTCATCATATATTTGTGGAAGGCATGAATGAAAAAAATCACTTTATTGAGACCGAGTAGCCCTTAACTCATGATTTGATTATATAAATGAAAAACTTTCTGAAGAAGAAATGCACCGATCATAGCTGTGTATGTGGAAGGGGATTGGTCAGGGTAGGGGTCACATTTATTTGTTGCCTTAAAAACTTAGTAAAAGTCAGTGAGATTAATTTTGGCAGCGCAAAGTGAGGCACTTTTCAGGGGACAGACTACCTGTGTCTTCTACCCTTTTGTCAGTACATGCCAGCCACTCCAGCTTTCCTCCTCTTTTGAGACTTGGGAAAGTCCTTTCCCAAATTAAGGCATTTGCATTGGTTGCTCCTGTTCTCTTAAAATGTCTAGACCATTCTAAGCCTTGGGGAATCGTCAGGACGGTCTTCTCCTCAAACTTTCGTGACTTAAACTTCTCCATATCTTCTCATGTTATTTCATCCATACTACTTAATGCTTGTTTATTTACTCATTTATTTATTTACTTTTTTTTCTAATCTCCCTGAGGCCTGGAATCTTTTCCATATATTCTTTGCAATGTCCTCCACATCAAGCACATTTTCTGGCATAGAGTAAGTGCTTAAAAATATTTGTTAAATGAGTGAGTGAATGCTTTCCTTCATCCAACCACAGTAAGGAAGTTCACACTGTAGTAATAGTAGTAGTAACAATATTTTATCCTTTTTATTTAAAAAAATTATTTTGAAAACAAATCTCAAAATATACTTTCTATCCAAACTATATAAAGTACATCAGGTGTTCAGAGATCCCCAAGACCACCCTCAGATTCAGTGATTCAGTAGAAGGACTCACAGAACTCAGCAGAGCCATGACACAGATACAGCTGATTATAGCAGTATAATAAGAGGATACAGATTAACATCTGCAATGGGAAAACATAATATTGGTGCTGGTAATTGTGAAAAAAAGTTGAATTTCTGGAGGCCTAAAGTAAAAGAGAAAATTCATGGGCCCTTAACTTGCAACCCAAAAGTGGTACATGTTGAATAAAAGGAATCCCACATGGTTTCTTCCTGTACATAATCTAATACACTATGATATGCCAATAGCATGGGCACAGGATTTATTTATATCCAGCCTCAATCCAAAAGAATTTGACAGTTGTTTTTAATAATACAATCGTATATACATAAAACGTCTGCAGGAAGCAACAATACAGCGTAGAGTACTGGGAATATTGGACAGATTTCAAGAACCCTGAAAGCACATTCACTGTGTCCAGGGTAGATGAATTCTGAGACTCATTTGGAATCAGGTCAGTGAGGGAAAGATGACTTCTGCCTGCCTACCTTGTGTGTCCCTTCTTCAGAGACGCAGATCTACAATATCCAGAACATAAGAAACCTCCCTACACTCAGGAGTTCCATTTGAAAGTAATTGATACTATTTCACAATTCATTCCCTTACTACACTGCTCTCAAGTTTCATTCCTTTCCGCATCCTTTTAGGAATGACAGTTTCCTGTAATACTATACAACTAAAAGTAGAAGAGAAACCAATAGTACATTAAGGCCTGGGGTGTAAAGTTAACAGTAGAAAGCAGGAGAAATGTTAAACAGTTGTACACATGGTACAAGAGAAAAACTGTGGATTCCTTCAAACCACTTCTGAATAACTTCTCTTGCACAATACAAGATAAACAGGAAGTCAAAGAAGGATAAGCCTCAGTCTGGAAGAACCACAATCAACAGATGTCCCCTGACACTATCACTTTGAGTACAGGATGAGTTCATCAAGCAGCCTGAGATCTAAAATGAAGCATCAAACACCCATGATGATAAGAGGAGTAAAAACAGATTCCATTTTTCTAAAGGGTACTTGCAATAAATAACCATCAGGGACCTTCTCCTCTTCCAACTACTCTAACATCCCTTCAGCTACATTATTGCCACTAATTATACAGGACCTACTTCCTCTTGAATGAATAACTTAATAATGTAAGCTAGACCTTGAACTAGAAAATAATGTTCTTTCTTCTTTTTTTTAGATGAATAAGAAAAATGTTAAAAGCCAAAGTGCCTTGGTAAAATATAAAACTATATGTCCACCTGTGAGGTATAGACTCTGCACTGCAGAAATCTAAACTATTGATATGGAAGTCAAAAGTGAAATGCTTTTCCAAAGGCAAAGCAAAATAACAGAAAAACTATGAAAAAGAGATAGAAGTAAAAGAGAGAGAAAAAGAAAGATTCAATCTACTAATAATTTGTATTGTTAAAGAGTAGAACAGAATAAATAAAATTTAAAAAACAAATATACAATTGAGCAAAAACTGTCCTAAATTTTTAGGTCCAGTTCTGAGAAGTCTCCACAGAGATTACTCTGTGTTGTTGTGAGGGCATGCTCTGTGTTTGGTGCCTGTCCTCCAGCATGTAGCCAAAAAAGCAGATGACCACAACTTGAGTAATAAATGTAGAATCACTGGAAAGTCTTTACTTCAATCAGAAGAGCTCAAATACTTCTTGATTCTTAAGCTTATTAAAAATCTTCATTAGAAAGAAGATAAAGCCAGTCATGGTGGCTCATGCCTATAATCCCAGCACTTTGGGAGGGGGAGGTAGGAGGATCACTTGAGCCCAGGAGTTCAAGATCATCCTGGGCAACATAGTGAGACTCCATCTCTACAAATAATAATTTCTTAAAAAATTCGTTGGGCATGGTGGTATGTACCTGTGGTTCCAACTACTTGGGAGGCTGAGGGAGGAGGATCATCTGAACCCAGGAGGTCAAGGCTGCAGTGAGCCATGATCACACCACTGCAACCCAGCCTGGGTAACAGAGTGAGACCCTGTCTCAATTAAAAAAAAAGAAAAAGCAGATAAAAATCCATTCTATCTGCATATGCAGTCTTGTGTGTATAGTGTCATGAGAAAGAGATCAATTTCAGATGCAAAAGAAAAAAGATAATTTTTTAAACACTGAAAAAGAGTTATAGAATACAATAAAGCCTCCCTATGTAGTTGATCAGCAGTAGCAACAGCATCTTCATCACAGCTCTCTGAACAGTTTAAACATACCACAGTAGACAAATGATAAGGAGATAAGTTTGTGTGTCACAGATAGAAGGCTGCCACCTGTCTTTAGTTCTAAAGATCTCAAGGGCCTGTTTTCTGAATGAGACAAAGGGAAATGTTATAAAGATTATTAATGTCATAGGTGATTGATCTGAGAAAAAAATAATTTCTTTGGTTCTAGTAATGTTTCTAATCAAAAAAGAGCAAACTCAGGTTGACCTATGATGTTGCTACAACACAAAATGGCAGAGGTATTGAGGCAAGACATGTGTCAATTTGAGGGCAAAAAGTTGTGACATGAAATTCTGCTCCCAACCAAGTTGATATTGATGTGCAAAGACAGAAGGAAGATGTTCTGGGATATTCAAACCTTCAGACAGTGTACAAGTCACATACCCTTCCTAAAATAAAAACTTATTTCAAAATGTTTTGTAGAGGGAGTGGTAAATCACATCAAGGACTTTAGAATGAAAAAGCCATAACATTAAAAATAATCCTAACCAAGACTAGGAATAAGGGAAAAAAAGAAAAAGCAAAGTTTCCGATATTTGCAGGTGATATGATTGTCTCTCTGGAAAGCCCAGCATGATCAACAACATGGAACAAAATTCAAATAAAAGCTTACTAAAGGAGCCAGTCTAAATAATAGTATTAATGTACACAGATATTTCCAAATCTTTTATTTTACACTTGAAATAACAAGTTTTAAAAATCAAGGAAAAAATTTACCATTCTCAAAATTGAAATTTATATCAGATGCCTAAAAATAACAGTACAACAAAAATATGAAACCTATATGTAGAAAACCACCACAGTTATTGAGGATTATAAATGCTAACATGAAATGAAAACCTATTCCATCTTCTTTAAAGGAAAGAGTGAAGGAAATACAGATTATCTCTTAAATACGTCCAGACAATGAAAAGTATTCTAAGCATGATACTGCAGGCAGAAATCACAAAGGAAAGCACTGAAATATATAACAGTATTAAATATTGTAATATCTGTGCATCCAAAAATCCCATAAGCAAAATAAAAGGTACATATCAACCAGGAAATAAATACTTATAGCCTATATGGCCAGCAAATAGATAGTGGCCTTAAATTCATAAAGAGCACATACAATTCAATATAAAAGTGCATATCCTAATAGAATAATGGGTAAGAACATGAAGAAACCATCCATAATAGATGAAAGTTAATGGCAATTATGAAAAATTATTCAAGTTTATTGGTTTTCTAGGGGGAGAAAGTAGATTTAAAGCTCTTCTCTTATCATCCTCCTCATCACTCTTCCATCAAGAACGAGTTAAAAATCTAAAAATTTTACTGCATTCCCAAGGAAGAGAAGTGTTTCAATTCCAACAGTACCACAACCACAAGCACTGATCTTTCAAAGGATTAAAATGTTCATCAAATATAAATATTACGCTTTTTCTACTTTCTTATTGATTGATAAGCATGCTAGGCTACATCCACATGGACAAAGAGAAACGGCTGCCCCAACCTCTTCTCCTTGTGTGTTTGTGTGTGTGTGATGTAAGTGCATCTCTCTGTTTGGACACACTCATTCTCAGGAGCCTGGCAAAAGTACACATGGCTTGAGAGCTGCTTTCCCTGACAAGATACAAAAATACATGACGTTTTAGATGTATGGTTATCAAAGACAGATAATGTAACATTTTACTAATGGGGAAGAATCTACAGAGAACATGATGTAGAAAAAAATATATGTAGATATATTGGCTGAGTGATTAAATAGTCAATATCAAAAAGTCTCAAAAACATGTATACCAAAATGTTAACAATGCCGCGTTTCTGCCTGATGCTGTCATTCCTCTATCATCCTACTTCTGTTTCATGCATGGATTCTCTTTTCCATCCCAGAGCTGTTCCCATCTCGTAATGATTTTGTTAAAATGGTTATTTCTCTGTATCCAGTGTACTGCCCTAATTGGACCTTCTTTTCTTAAATTGCCTTCAATATAACTAGGAAATTCTGGAACTTTCTAATAGTAACCAATGTTTATTAAACTTTCACTATGCTTTAATAGTTGAACCACTTCTTTTTTTTTTTCTTTTGAGATGAAGTCTCGCTCTGTGCCCAGGCTGGAGTCCAGTGACGCAATCTCGGCTCACTGCAAGCTCCGCCTCCCGGGTTCACGCCATTCTCCTGCCTCAGCCTCCCGAGTAGCTGGGACTACAGACGCCCGGCTAATCTTTTTTTATATTTTTAGTAGAGATGGGGTTTCACCGTGTTGGCCAGGATGGTCTCCATCTCCTGACCTCGTGATCCACCCGCCTCGGCCTCCCAAAGTGCTGGGATTACAGGCATAAGCCACCATGCCCGGCCGAACCACTTGTTTTAAATAATGAACTTATTTATTCATTACAGCTGCCTACCAAGGTTGGTACTAATATTATTGTCTTTATTTTTATATAAATGAGTAAAGTGAGGCTCAGAGAAGTTAAATAACTCTGGATTGTAGGATTGAAGACAGGATTTGAACCAAGATATTTCTGATATGAAAGTGCATGCACTGTTTAACCTCTGCAGTAGTGATTCTTCTCTTTTATCTCCATGAGCCTATATCCGAGAATGGCTTTCTCTCTTTACTCTCTCCTAGGTGCTTACATTGCACACAATTCTAGGAGTTTTGGCAATGTGTCCCCCAGTTTTAATGTGACTGAAATGTCATGTACAGTGATGGTGTTAGACAAAATGAAAGCAATTTACAGAATGAATATTACCTCTAAAAGTGCTATACAGATATCACTAATTCGTATTCTTTCCTGAGTTACATCGTTATGTAGAAAGAAGCCTGGGGTTTTACACATAAAAAAAGATGTTTGTTAATCATCTATTTTTACTCCAGGCTGGACACTGCTGGGTATGGGAATGTAATTTAGGTAAAATCAGAGTGATCTTTTCACTCATGGAGCTTGTGGTTGGGTGGGTGTCTGTTTTTAGCCCACTCATGTTTTATGCATACTCCCATAGCACTTATAATATATCTCTATTATAGTAATTCATGTTTCAATAAACATTCATTCATTTCTGAATTTCTCAAAGACAGTAACAATGTCTTATCCATCTTTGTTTACCCACAAAGCCTAACCTAATGCTTGACACAAGGATATAGTCAATAACATAAGCAATGATATTTTTACATTCTTCAGCTGTAGTGTCTAATATGATAGAGGCCATGTCACAGGCGTGAATGCTCTCAGTGTGACTAAGATCTCTCACATCCCCAGTCTGGGGTAGAAAATATAGTCATATGAATTTTAACAATAAAATTAATATGGCTGCCAGCCCCCATTTTGCCACTCTGAGAAAGGTCTTCCGGAATTCCTGAGGCGTGACCTCCCAGAAAAATATGTCTGTTTATATCACTTTATTCTAATTGCCTTTAAAACAGGCTACTGCAGAGCCCCCTGAGGCTTTAGAGTCTCAGTCAATTCACAGCAGGTTTCTATCTTTCCAAACACAGCTTCCACCTCCATCAAAACATTGCCTAGCCAGTGGCCAAAGCATCAGCAAGACATCACAATAACTGGTAAGTTTTACAAACACCTCACAGGAAGTGGGAAGTAGAATCCTCTATTTCACCCATCCCATTCTGTTTCTGTCTGCTTCTGCCACAATTTCACCATGATTCAGTTACGGAAAAGTAAAGATAGCTACCCCTCTCAGTGTGAAATTCAGCAATGGGCACCCCATGCCCCCATCAGCCTCAGATCCCACAGCTCTCCCCTATTAGATATTGATAATCGACCATTCATCTAACACATACCAAGGAGCAACAGCTGACTCAGAGACTCAAGGAATTTAGAAATGGCTAAAGAAAAACTTTTCTTTTTATTTTTCACTGATGAAATTCCATCTCTTTCTCTTTTAAAAATACCTAGTTCCCAAGATTTAGCGCTGCACACAATTCTAGGAGTTTTGGCAATGTGTCCCCCAGTTTTGCTAGAATATATAATTCTCTGTAATTCTTTCTGGACAAGTTTTTCCTCAGGAATTGAAAAAAAAATCTTTTGGATAAAGTTGATCAACTATTTGCCCACAGAAGGGCCTGTGTTAGTAATTAAGATAATTGTGTTCAGACTAGCTTTTGTTACATGAAAGAGAACATCAACCATCTCTCAAAAACTATTATTCATTTTCAAAGTATAAAATATTTTAAGTAGCTTGAATTTTTTTGCATTTATTACCATAGGTTAACCATTCTGATTATAAAAGTAATATATATTCAATGAAAAAATATAGAAAATAGAGAAAAGCAAAAAAATTAAAATCATTCATGATCTTAACCACTTAAAGATAGCAACTCAAAGTTTTAATATATTTCTTTACTGTCTTTAAGGTTAACTACCATCAATACTCACATTTTCAGACTGCTCTAATAAACTCATGGTAGGGTAGACAGGATTTTATTTCTGAGAGCATTTGAAGAGATTCCTAGGAATAATGCAAGGATATATCCTAAGAAGGGAAGGAGCCACAACCAACTAGACCTACTAACAAAGCCAGTAGTCAGCCAAAGTGACACCAAGTCTACCATGGAGATAATCATTCATGTCGTCCTTTGGTCCAACTCCAATGAAATCTCAGGGAGCAGGATGCTACAAAGGAATAACTGAAGACTGCTTTCTCCAATATCTCAGGAAGGTATTGGAGATGCAAGATTGTTCTTTATGAATTCCTTTCTAGCTGACTACAACACATAAGGCATTCTCTTCATTTCAGCAAAAACAGGTATGGCTTTGGCATCTACCTTCAGCAGTAAGGGTTCCAGAACTCTTAAGCAGCAGTGACACTCCAAAAGCTCTATCATTATCAGCAGCATAGGGGACTCCAGAAAATAAAAAAGAGCACTTTGTGGGTAGGAGCAGGGTCCTGTTGGAGACAGGAGGAAAGAACCAATGAAATATAGAGCTTGTATATATAGACTGTCAGTACACATGATGTTTATTGGCATATTGTAAGAAAAAGAGACTTTTATTCTCCTTTCATGAAAAGACAGTGTGTTAATAGAAAGACAGCCATGGGCATGCTCCTGAAGACATAAAGACTAAGAGAATGCTAAATTGCTTTACATTACAAAGAACTTGAAATTGCTCAGACATATCTGTAGAAAAATAATGAGAACTGTCTAGAAAAGGATAATAATGAAAAAGTCTGGAGAGAAAAGCAAAGAGATTGGCAGGAAGCAACTCTGCAAGGTGAAAGAATAATCTATTTTAAAAAATGCCTGGAAGAAATGTCTAAGGGACGTTGTGAACAGAGATGCTATCATTTGATTTGAGGTTGAAAGCTTGATGTGCTATAACCCTTTTCCAATTGCCCTCAAACCTTCAGTACAAGTAGTCCACTACACGCACCTGCCTTGTGTTGACGATGCTTAGGAGAAATTTTTTTTTAAGTATGCTCCACATTTTGATGTAGTGAAATGAGGAACTGCAGAAGGCAAGACATCAGGATTTTGTAGGAATAAGATTTGAAGAGGAGGTGACCAGGAGAATATAAACTTTTAGGAAGTAGAAAAAATTCTATCATAGATTACCATATTATCTTATCATAGAATATATTAATATTTACACAGTAATGCATAACAAAATTGGAAAAATGCTGTCCTTTTAAAGTTTTAAGTACTCTTCTAACTTCCACATTTAATAGCTGAAAAGAATTTCATAATATAAATGTAATTTTTTTTCGTTTTTGTTATTAGCTATCTCCTACTTGTGGACCTATGGGTTATTTCCAGGTTTTCACTATTATAGAAAATGTTGCAATCAGAGTTGTGTGCATATTTGAAGACACTTCCGATTATTTCTATACAACTATTTCTTAGAGTGGAGTTAAAAAGTCTAGGAGTATGAAGGTTTTTCAAGCTTTTGATGCTTATTGATAAATTATTTTCACACAGGATTATATCAATTTGCCCTCCTGCCAGCAAAGCATAAGAGCATCAAATTCCTTTAAAGTAACAAATAAATACATGTCATATTAGACCTGATATTGAAGAGGGAGATAGAATAAAAACAATGAGAATTTATCACAGACTCAAAAAGGTGAGTTAACGTTGGTCCATTGAAAGGAGTGGTAGATAAAATGCCTAACCCAGACAGCTTTAACATTTCCCTCAGCTTGACTAAACTTTAGACAGGCTTCTTCCTGATGCTAGGCTCCTGACCTTCCTTTTCTTTACAGCATTTACTTTAGAAAACTTCTAAGTGTAAATTCTCTCTTTGCCTCTTTGAGATGTAAATCTTCTAAAAAGCCTCTTGCTAGCTTTACAGCCCAGGATGTCCTTTCTCAAAGATGTGGGAGCCTTCCCGGTGAAATATAATCATCAGGGAAGGTATCTCTGTGGGAGGGCAGGAGCCAAACTAGGAGCCCATCCTTGTGAAAGGATGGAAGCCTTGGTCCGAGTTGTCAAGCTACCTCTTGTCATAAAGATATGAGAAAGCTTACTTTTCCTTTGGGTGAGACCAGTTAGCAAACAGAGGCAGCCTATAATTTCCCTCACTCCAGCCCTTAAAAACTCTTCAGCGCTTTGTTTCTATGGCGATGAGGTGAGATTGAGTTTTGGCCTCTCTTCCCTATTGCAATAACCTGGAATGAAGTCTTCCTTGTCTGTTTAACATTGTTCAGTGCAATTGTAGCTTTGACACTCCATAAACCCACCCAAAATAGCAGAATGTTTATGTGTGATATAATTGTAATTATTAAATGCTGTTAAAATAAACTACTTAAAAGACATCTTAAAATTCTGTTATTTCTATCACCTGTCATAAATTTACAATGTACTCTCAAGGTTATGACTTTTAAACTGTTTTTTACTTAGAAAATATTAAATTAATATAGGACAAGCTTGTCCAACCTGCAGCCTGAGGGCCACATATGGCCCAGGACACTTTTAAATGGAGCCCAACACAAATTTGTAAACTTTCTTAAAACATTATTAGTTTTGTTTTTTTGGTTTTTTTTTGTTTTTTTGTTTTTGCTATTTTTATTTTCTAGCTCATCAGCTATTGTTAGTGTATTTTATGCATGGCCCAAGACAATCCTTCTTCCAATGTGGCCCAGGGAAGCCAAAAAGATTGGACATCCCTGCTGTAGCACCTTGAACAAAACATGTATTTCTCTAATTCTGTTTCCTTACTTATAAAATGGAACCTGGTAAATGGCTATTAAGATCTCCAAAGATCTAACAGTCTGGGGTCCGATTCACTCTTCAAAAAATTCCAAATTACTGAGCAGATTATTCTGCTGCAGAATGTATTTCTACAACACTAATCAGCTCATAAACAATTGGAAAATAGAGAAATTATGTCAGAATAATATGGACATAATCTGGCTTATACACGATTTTTTATAAGCAAGGGGAAGTAGAAAATCAAGAGTAGAAACCAAACATCAGCAATGAAGAATAAAGACTTCAGCCTATGCTGCTCAGGCAGCTGAAACCCTTTCAGTTCCATTTTAATAAAATTATAAATAAGTCCTGCACCAGGGCATCCCTCCTCCAAAAGGAACACTCAAGCTTTGTATTGCTGTGCCTGATGAGAGGTTGCACTCCCCAGAAAGAACACCTTCAAAGCAGCCCCTCTGGTTTAGAGTTCTACTTCTATCTACCTACCTGCCTCTATGCTAATTAAGAGCTACTAGTATTTCTGTCAGAGGCAAGTGAAACAGAACAACTCCATCTTAAATAGGAGCCAGGTAAAATAAGGCTGAAACCTTCTAGGCTGCATTCCCAGATGGTTAAGGCATTCTAAGTCACAGGATGAGATAGGAGGTCAGCACGAAATACAGGTCATAAAGACCTTACTAATAAAACATGTTTCAGAAAAGGAGCCAGCCAAAACCCACCAAAACTAAAATGGGACTAGAGTAACCTGTGGTCATCCTCACAGCTACACTCCCACCAGCACCATGACAGTTTACAAATGCCATGGCAATGTCAGGAAGTTACCCTATATGGTTAAAAAGGGGAGGTATGAATAATCCACCCATTGTTTAGCATATCATCAAGAAATAACCATAAAAATGGGCAGCCGTTTTTGGAGTAGCCATTCTTCATTCCTTTACTTTCTTAATAAACTTGCTTTCACTTTGCACTGCAAACTCATCCTGAATTCCTTCTTGAGCGAAATCCAAGAACCCTCTCTTGGGGTCTGGATCCAAACCCCTTTCCTGTAACATTTTCATTGTCTTTTTCTGTACATTTTTAGTATCCTCTGTGCCATCCTCCAGCCATACTGAACTGCCTGCCTGAGTGATGTGTTTTCTACCAAAGTACCAATTACTCTTCTGTGTAGTGCTCTGGTCACAAAGTTGCACTGGTGGGAATGGTCTCCCCTCACCCTCACTCTTTGCCCCATTAGATCCTCTTAGTTCTCGTGGAAATTTTTATAGAACATCAAGTTTTTGGTTGTTGTATTTTTTCAAAAACACAGAACCTCTGTATTTATAATCATACCTCCTCCAAAACTATCAGAAACTGCAAAAATACGGTAATAAGGCTCTTACATTGCTCACCTATTTATCCAAAAATTATTTAAGTGCCTGCCACATGCCAGGGACTGTGCTCATCTCTTCTATTGCTTCATATGAAGCAAGCAACAAACAAAAACACCTGAAAATTTTGCATCTCCAATAATGATGGATATATTTTTGGTACATTTACATTAATGTTTTCCATCCAAATATTCTTTATTGCATTAAAATTTATTGTAGAACATAGAGTGTTCTTGTTTTAAAAACTCAATTTATTTTGCTACTTCTACAGAGAGCTATAACTCAGATTACTCTCACTGGTGGTTCAGCACTTTCCCCACCTCACATTCATCAGGCTCCCAGGATGGGGATCAGCCCCAACAAGACAGTCTCTATCAATTCCTACCTGGCAGCTCACTTCACAGCTGCTCACACTTTTACTTCCATATCCTCAGGCTTTATTTCATAGCTGTGGGTTTCACTTAATAAACTAGACCACACTTGGCTTTTCATCTTCCTGGAGCTGATTCATAGGAAAGCCCCTAAAGCAAAGCAAACCTGAACAAACACACACACACACACACACACACACACACACACACACCCCACTAATTTTATTATAAATCTAATATTTCTTCATAAGTTAGGGAAAAATTTTCCACCTGATGTAGTACTTCAAAAGCTAGTATTTCACATACCAAATAAAATATTGCTTTTCCCCTCCATCAGTTTACTTATCCTCCCATGATTAGCCTGTGTTACAGAGAGAATTTTAGACTCTCAAATATATTGTTTGCTTTTATAAGGACTAGTCAAGACACAAATAATGTTGAAAGATAATCAAACCTTATCCTAATTTACACCAGGATGATAAAAGTGAATGTGTCTTTAAGTATGTATGAATGGAAGCACACCAAGGTATGCATTAATATATATGATACTGTAAATTGGCAATAATAAAATCAACTTCCCTCCTCACCTCAACCCCCACACACAGAATAAGAAGAGATATAAATCTTTGTGCTATTGACTGAATATTTGTGTCGCCTCAAAATTCATATAGTTAAATCCTAATCCCCAGGATGATGGTATGAGAACGTGGGGCCTTTAGGAGCTGTTTAGATCTTGAGGGCAGAGCCCTCAGGAATGAGATTGCTACCCTTATAAAAGAAGACCAAAGGAGCTCAGTCACTTCTTTCACCATGTGAAGACACAGTAAGAAGGTGCTGAAGATGAACTAGAAAGTGGGCTCTCACCAGACACCAAATCTACCTTGATCTTAGACTTCCCAGCCTCTAGAATAAGAAATAAATTTCTGTTATTTATGAGATACCCAGTCTATGGTATTTTGTTACAGCAGCTCAAATAGACTAATATATGTTGCTAAAAAATTAATTTATGATTTACAAGTAATTCTTCTAGTTTTTCTTCCCAGTTACTTGTATAGCTAAAACAATGGCTTTTAAGAGACAAATTAATCGGCTGTAACCCAACAGTCATAATTGCAAAGCAGAAGATTCAATGACTGCGTAGTAATGTGAAGCACTGAATACATTACAGTGAGGCCGACTTTCACTTTATATTATTTATAAAAGAAAATTTGTTCTTTCTTTTTAAATTTAAGAATATACTGTCTCAGGAAGTAGGCATGCTCTTTCAAATGTGTCATTTGTGTGTGTCTCTGAATCTTCTGCAAGAGCTAGAGACTGAACAGACATGTATTCAACCTCTCCTAGTGGAGACTCCCAGCAGTGACCACATCTGAAGCTTCTGGTCATGAACTGGCATTCCAGATGCTCTCCACCCTTGGTCCTTCCACTGCACAGGACTTTGCATAACTAATGGCTACCACAGTCTGACCTTCTGAGCTTCACAAGATGTCATTCTAGGCCACAGACTCTCCCTCGTGGCTGCACAATAGAATCCCTGAGACACTTTAAAATAAAATCAAGAAAGCACATTTTAAAAATAACTGGGCCTCAACCTAAAACAAATAAATCAGGACATCTGAGATTAAGGCAGTTCTAGATGTATTTATTCATACTTGAGTAAATGAACTGCCTGGCAGTTATGGGGATGAGGATAGTGAGGCTATGGGGAGTGGTAGAAGGTTGCACACAGAAGTCAAAAACTCCTCAATACTTTCACAGAGAGGCCCAGGAAAAGTACACAAAGCAAGATTAGGAAACAGGTCATTTACAAGAGGTCTGACTCATAAAAATCTAAAATTTCCCATAGTATGTGGAAAGTCATATACATTACCTTCTATTGCTATATAACAAATTATCCCACACTTAGCTGATTCAAACAGCACTCATTTATCTCACAGTTCTGTAGGCCAGAAGTCCAGGCACATCATGGTTTGCTTCTCTGCTCAGGATCTCACAGGATGAAATAAAGGTAAGAGCCATTCAACACTCCTTTCTGGCTCATGAGATCCTCCTTCAAGTTCATATGGGTTTTGGTAGTTTCCGTTTTTTATAGTTGCAGGATGGAGTTTTCTACTTTGGTGCTAGTTATCAATTGAGGGCTGTTTTCAGTGCTGAGAGGCATTATTTCCTGCCCTGTGACCCTCTCCACAATGTTGTAGTCTGCTCTTTTGAGGCCAGCAGAAGAATCTCTGCTGCCTTAAATATCTCTGACTTCCTTTAAAGACTCATCTGAATTAGGTCAGGCCCACCCAGGATAATTTCACTTTTGATTAACTCAAAGTCAACTCAACTGACTAGGAAACTCAATAACATTTGGAAAGTCTCTTCTGTCATATACTGTAACAGAATGGGAGTGATAGCCCATCATATTCACAAGTCTTTCTCACACTCAAATGAGCAGATCATTCAGGCCACATGCACTAGGAAGCAGCAATCTTGAGAACCCTCTTAGAATTGCCAGAAGCTTAGAAGAGTTATCAATCTTTCCCTGTCTCCACTTCCTCAACTGTAAACTTGAAATATAAATGTACATATTTATAGGGTTGTTAATCCACTACATAAATGTTTTTTGTTTGTTTTGTTGGTTTGAGTTTTATTTTGTGTTTTTGAGACAGGGTCTCACTCTGCCACCCAGACTGGAGAGCAATGGCATGATAGAGCTCACTGCAGCCTCAAACTCCAGAGCTCAAGCAATCCTCCCACCTTATAGCCTCCCAAGTAGTTGGGGAGTAAAGGCCTGCCAAATTTTTGTATTTTTTTTTGTAAGACAGGGTCTCACTTTGTTGCCCAGGATGGTCTCAAATTCATGGGCTCAAGCAATCCACCTGCATCAGACTCCCAAATTACTGGGATTACAGACATGAGCCACTGCCCGTGGCCCTCAACTACATAAATGTTAACTGTTATTTTTGCCCCAAGTATTCAGGAAAGCCTGATAGAGACATTCAGCTGTGTGGGGTGGTTTGGATGGGATGACAAAGAAACATTGTGGCCAGCCCATATTTATCTTTCCTTATCACCCACTCAAAGACAGTGGCATTCTGCTGAAGACTGACGTGAGAGTGACCTCTGTCCTTATGAATTACCAGAGCAAAATCATCAGTGGTCCAAAGTGATGGCAGAACAAACATAGCACCATACATTTTCCTGGCCCAAAAGTTTAGTCCTAAGCGCCTAGGAATATTCAGATAAATGCCCAGCATCACCATCCTAAGCTACCAAAGTGGTCATTTACCTTACAGACAATGTTATTTCACCTGTGCATTGCCACAAAACATACTATTGTACTTGGTTGTAAAAACCTGGACACAATGAATGTATTGTGTTAAAAGTATTCTAAGCAGAGCAGAGTTCCAAAGAGTTCTGCAATTGTTGCTTGAAGACACAGCTTATATAAACAGAAGAGGGCAAGACACATGATCCTTGCCATTCAGCACTGGCTTATTCTGTCCCTTTGTGTAAACCACGTATTTTATATGGTACATTTTGTCAACACCTGCAAACCCAAAACAAAGAATGCAATTGGTTATCTAGGCAAACAGTGCTGAATAGTCACCACAAAGCACAATAAAAAGTCAAGATATTTAATTTTAAAATTTAAATATAAAATTTAATTATATATTCTCTGAATTTTGTAAATCTCTGCAACAGTCCTAATGGAATCCTTAGTGAGAAATGAGGTAAATTTTATACAGTTCCATCTATTGAAGTCTTTTTAATCAACCACATTTCCCCAACTTTTATGGGGAGCCAACATTCTCTTCCAGAACTTAACCACTGGCTGGGTCTGTATAGTGGCTCATGGCTCTTTTATTTCCATTAGCTCTCTGCTAATGGCATACAGATTCCTCTATCTGACAGTAGCTTTGCTTGAGGCCTCTTATTGCCTCCCATTAACAAGGGTATAATTAGGGGAAAGATAAAGAATAATGTTACCTGGTACATTTGATATATGGGTCCCTACTATTGGATGTACATGAGGATTTAACATATTATAAGTTACCTAAGAACCTAACAAACGATCAGGAATCCAAATAGTTGTTAGAAGAACCCCAAAAGGAGCAGAAACATGTTTCTCTCACCATTTTTGTTGTACTATATCCTCACATTTAACAAATGTGTATTAAGTACTTACTATGTACTAATTATTCTAGGCCTTGGGCTGCAACAGGAAATAAACAATAGTCTCTTTTATCTTTGTTCTGTTGGAGGGCAGGGAGATGAAGGATATAGACAATAAACAGAGAACTAAGATAATTTTTTTCATATTTTAGAAAGCGGGGAATCAGGAACGTCAGGCAGTCAGTGAAGATCTCTCTGAAGAGGTTAACTATGAACAGAGACTTAAATGGGGAGAAGACCCAGAAAGATCTGAAGAACATTCCCAGTAGATGAACACTTGTTGTAGTGGCCTATTGATGGCAACCATCTTGGTTGATTTAACAGGCCAAAAAATAAGTGGCAATATGGCCATAGAGTGTGAGCAAGGAGTAAACGAAAAAAAGTGTGGTCAAAGTGTGGGCAGAAGCCTGAACATAAGCAACTATTTAACGATTTTAAGCAAGAGGGTAATGTGATCAGATTTTTGTTTTATGGAGATTTAATGATAATTTCCCATGGGAGAGGCCATTGGCATAGGAGAAGGGTGGAATTAAGAAAAGATCAATGTGGTTTCATAATGTGGAATAGCTATCAACTATAGAATTCTACTCACCTTCTCCTATCTGACTCAGACCTCGGCTAGAATACTGCATGCTTCCCATGTGATGTTAGATAATAAAATCTTCATACAGGTAAGTCTCAACCATGATATAAAATGAAATAACTCAGGCACAGGAAATATTATTATCTTTGATCTTTGTTCTATTGAAGGAGTGGGGAGGTGAAGTTTCACAGACTAACCAGTGTATTTTAAGTTGTCTCAAAATCTAAATGGACCATGACAACCAAATAGAGAAGATGGCAGAAAATGAAACATAGGTAAAGCTGGGCACAGTGGCTTATACCTGTAATCCCAGCACTTAGGGAGGTTGACGGGGAAGGATTGCTTAAGCCCAGGAGTTCAAGACCAGCCTGACACGGTGAGACCCCATCTCCACCAAAAAAACTAAAGAAATTTGGCTGGGGATAGTGGCACATGCCTGTCATTCCACCTACTCAGGAGGCTGAAGCAGGAGGATCACTTGAGCCCAAGAAGTCAAGGCTGCAATGACTGCGATTGTGCCACTTCATTCCAGCCTGGGTGACAGAGCAAGACCCTATCGCAACGACTGTGATTGTGCCACTTCATTCCAGCCTAGGTGACAAAGCAAGACCCTATCTCCAAAGAAAAAAGTAACAGTAATACAGGTCAAATCATAGGTAATATTCAAATAGTTTCCTACTCCATTTTCTAATATTAGTAAACCTAAACTTTTCTTTCTCAATGCAATAGGTTTGAGATTTTTAAAAGTCGTTGTTGTTTACTTAGTAATGTTTATGGAAAACTAGAGAACATATTTTCTACTTGTTCATAGTAACTGGGGTTTGTTGTTGTTGTTGTTGTTATTGTTGTTAACATCAGAATATGTTATACATACTGAAAAGCTCACATAAGTGCAAACATGATGAATTGTCACAACTAAACACACCCGGTAAGCCACCACTCAGATTAAGAAACCACAGTGACCTTCTCATACTCCTTTGCAGTCACTGCTCCCCAAGGATAACCATTATTCTGACATCTAACAGCACAGATTCATTATGCCTGCTTTTACAATGTATATAAATGGGATCATACAGTATGTTTTCTTCCGTGCCTGGCTTCTTTCATTTAATATTATCTTTGAAATTTATTCATGTTGTTGTGTAGTTATAGTTCAATCGTTCTTATTACTGCCTGTTGTGTGAATATACCTCAGTGTATTCATCCATTCGACTATTAATAGGTATTAGGGTAATTTCTAGTTTAAAGCTACGCTGCTATGAACATCACAGTAGATGTTCTTAGATAAAAAGAAATATATATGTATACATATACATACACACACACACATAAATGCAGATACAAACACATATTTCTGTTTGGTATATACCTAAGAATGAAATTGCTGGAACACATATTATGCACATTTTAAGCTTTAATAGATATTGTCAGTTTTCCAAATACATTATGCCAATGGACACTAGCAACATACAAGTAGGCCAGGTATTTCACATCCTGGAAAGACCCAGTTTGGCTTTTATATCTGCTCTACTTAAGATATAAGTAAATGCATTTTGGAATACATAACTTTTCTAAAGTCATGTCGCACTTCCCGCATAACTGGTATATTTCCTTTTGGAAGTCATTTGTATCTTTAGCCACACATATCACAGAAATGAGAAAGGCATGAGATGATGGCATGGAGCTGACGCCACACCTCATCGTCACTAGTGTCTATCAGCCACTTCCTGTGACCAAGTCTCTGTGCTTTATGTGTAATATCTCATGTTGTAGAGACAACAGAATGGCATCTATGTACCCATGCACCTGATTTTTTTATTCTCTAGTCAATAACAGAATAACAAAATCTTTTTCAGAATACTGTTTTATACATATTTCTTAAATTACTGAGATAGCAAATTTAGTCAACTGTTATATTATAATCAATAATTATCTGTTTAAAGACCGGGGGAGGGATAGCATTAGGAGATATACCTAATGCTAAATGACAAGTTAATGGGTGCAGCACACCAGCATGGCACATGTATACATATGTAACCAACCTGCACATTGTGCACATGTACCCTAAAACTTAAAGTATAATAATAATAACATAAAATAAAAAGACCATCTTCAGCCAGTTTATAGCAGGCATGCTTTATTCAGAAAGGAAATACACTGATTACAAAAATAATCCTTTTGGGAACATTTTGTGTAAAGCTATCTAGACTATAAAAATTTTCATTTGTCTACAGTTTTAGAAAAAAATTCAACTTTAACAACACTTCATGAAATAATTGTATTCTATGAGCACAAGGAATAGCTTGCTGAGAAAACTACATATTCAAACTGAGAGGTTAATATCTATTCTATGACAAAGTGTTGTACGAGGGATCTTGGAATAATCTGCCATTAAGTGAAGCAAAACACCAGCTCTTTCCAAATGTTCATGAGTGACACTGAAAGTTATGATATGTGGGTGGCAGCTGCTTCTACTATCTTGGCCAACTAGCACAGTGATTATGGTGTATTTTACACACATTTTTCAAGAAACAGCAGAATATTGAACAGGACAAAGTTAATTAATTTAATGTTTAATCATGTTCGAGCAAGGGAATTATTAGTATTTGTCTTCTTCTATTTATTCGATAATTCTTTATCTTTTAATTTCAAGTAAACATAAATCTTCCAGAACAAAGAAGGCATAATTGTTTAGGAACTGATGGAGATACTATAGTCCTTTATTCAAGATAGAGCACTAATATATTTCAATGAGATTAAGAACAATGATAAAATTACTATCCTTTCTGGGGAACAGGAGATAGCAGACAGATAATATTTTAATGTGTGTTGCGCTTAATTCCATATTAGTTATTGCAAAAAAGTATCAGAACCTTAAAAGAAAACAATATATTATTTGTGTGCTTTCTCAAATGCAAGATTCTCAAACCACTGATGATCTTAACTATTTCCTGCAAGTTATTTAGTGGTGGTTAACCTAAAACATTGTGAAGATCAAATATTATAATAAATTATTAGGTAACAGAAGTTTAGTTTGCAAAATATCATAGGCAAAGTTGTATTGGTATGAGGGGAATGCTGGAATTTCTATTAGCTATTAAACATTTATATCATTCTCAATCTTGTGGTAAGATGGGTGCTTCTGCAACAAGTCAGGCAGAATACAGATTCCATGTTCCAATTTTCCCTGGTCTATAGACTTCATTTTCACAACTGAAAACCCTTAATACTGTGGGTACCTAGGAATCTGCTGTGCCCTTTCTACAGTCATTCAAACTCTCCTTTAAAATTTATTTAAGCCACATTGAAATAGATATTATAAGAACCTAGTATTATAGTATTTAACTTAAATTTAAAGAGTTTTGGTTTAGTGGTCTGTTGAGGAGTCTCTTCTCTAATGGGATGAAGAATAAGGCAATAAAACTTAGCATTTAAGAGCTGAAATGCTGAGAGAAAACAACCTGGGTTTGAGTCCAGGTTCTCCACCTTGCTAGCTTTGAGAAGTTGGGCAAGTTCATGAAGCTGGCAGAGCCTTAGATTCCTCATCTCTAAAACTTGGGTAATGATATTTACCTCACTAGATATTTAATAATACAGAAACCTGAGAAAAATATACGTATAGTCATGAGAATGGCACCTGACCCATCTAACCTCTTACCAAATGACAGGATTAATGTTATTTCTTAATATTTAGGAAGAGTGGCACCTCAGGGATGAGCACTTTTATAGCTGTAATCTGAAAACATCCCTCCTCAAAAGTGGGTGCAGGAAACAGAACTGATAGTGGAATCAATACTAAATTAAAAAAAAAAAAACTTTGGTCATATTTCAACTGAAATGTAGCATCTTTTCTAAATTCAGCATCTTTCATTTATCTCTTTACATTTCTTTCTTCTTGAGGAGAAGTGTACATGTTAGCCAAAAAAAAAAAAAAAAAAAGTCTTTTAATTTTGCTGTCTCTAGCCAGGACTCAGAAGCTGGTGATAAAAAGGAAAATGCTTTTAAAAGTAACTGAATTTCTTATTTCTAGTCTGGACAGTACACAATACTTGAAAAGACACTGAACTGTGAGTCCAGCAACCTGGATCACTCTACAGCCAGCTCTGCCTCTGAAAAGCTCTGTTATATTGGCCAGTCAACAAAACCTACTGAGACTCCACAGCCTTCCATGGCAAAAAAGAAGGCTAGTTATAGAAGTGGTTTTTCAAACTTTAAAAGTCAAAAGAATCCTTTCTTCAGTTTATATCTTATCAAGAATACCAACTATGATCATGTCAATAAGTGCAGACAAAGTACTTGACAAAAATAAACATCTATTCATGATAAAAATGCTCAACAACTGAAAGTGAAGAGCTGGAAAAAGATAGTCCATGCAAACGGAGACCAAAAAGAGCAGGAATAGCTATATTTATATCAGATAAAATAGACTTTAAGTCAAAAGCTATTTAAAAGAGATAAGATAAAGAAGGTCATTATATCATTGTTAAATGGGTTGATTCAGCAAGAGGATACAACAATTATAAATATATATGTAGCTAACATTGCAGCATGTAAATATATAGAGTAAATATTAATAGATACGAATGGAGAGATAGAATGCAACACAATAATAGTGAGAGACTTTAACAGCCCACTTATAGTAATGGAAAGATTATCCAGACAGAATATCAACAAGAAAATATTTAACTTAAAGCTGCACTCTAGACCAAATGGACCTAACGGACATATACAGAACGTTACATCCAACAGCTGCAGAATACACATTCTTCTCTACTGCACATGGAAAAATCTCCAGGGAAGATCTTGGAAAATTCACAAAACTGTGGAAATTAAACATCATGCTCCTGAACAACCAAGAGGCTAATGAAGAAATTAAAAGATAAATTTTAAAATGTTTTCAGGCAAATGAAAATGGAAACTAAACATACTAAAACCTATGGGATACAGCAAAAACAGTTCTAAGAGTAAACTTTACAGCAATAAATTCCTACATCAAAAAGAAGAAAGACCTAGGCCCAGCACAGTGGCTCAGGCCTGTAACCCTAGCACTCTGGGAGGCTGAGGTGGGCGGACCACCTGAGGAAAGGAATTCAAGACCAGCCTGGCCAACATGGTGAAACCCAGTCTCTACTAAAAAAATACAAAAATTAGCTGGGCATGGTGGCATGTGACTGTTACCCCAGATACTCAGGAGGCTGAGGCAGGAGAATCGCTTGAACCCAGGAGTCGGAGGTTGCAGTGAGCCGAGATCATGTCACTGCACTCCAGCCTGGGTGACAGAGCCACACTCCAACTCAAAAAAAAAAAAAAAAAAAAAAGAAGAAGAAGAAGAAGGAAGAAGGAAGAAGAAGAGGAAGGAAGGAAGAAGAAGGATATGAAATAAACAAACTGACATTGCATCTCAAGGAACTAGAAAAGCAGAAGAAACTAAACCGAAAGTACAAGGAAGAAAATAATAAAAGTCATAGCATAAATAAATGAGAGAGACTAGAAAATAAATAGAAAAGATCAACAAAATAGGAAATTGGTCTTCTGAAAAGATACAATTAACAAACCTTTAGCTAGGCTGATTTTAAGAAAGAGAGGGGGAAGACTCAAAAACTAAAATCAGAAATAAAAAAGAAGACATTACAACTGATACCACAAAAATATAAAGTATCACAAGAGACTTACGAAAAATTATGTTCCAACAAATTGGAAAAGGTAGAAGTGGATCACTTCTTAGACACACACAACCACCAAGAATGAATCATGAAGAAACAGAAATCTGAACAAATCAATGACAAGTAGGGAGACTAAATCAATAATAAAAGTTTTCAAAGAAGAGCTCAGGAACTGATGGTTTACACTGCTGAATCCTACCAAACATTTAAAGAAAAGCTAATACAAATGCTTCTCAAATGCATCCAAAAATTGAAGAAGAAAGAATACATTCAAACTCATGTTATGAGGCCAGCATTACTCTGATATCAGAACTAGACAAAGAAACAACAAAAAGAGAACATGACAGGTCAATATCTCTGATGAATATAGATGGAAAAAAAAATCAACAAAATGCTAGCAAAACAAATTCAATAGCACATTAAAAAGATAGTTCATTATGACTGAGTAGGATTTATATCAGGGTTGAAAGGATGGTTCAAGATATGCAAATCAATAAACATGATATATCACATCAGCAGGATAAAAAACAAAAAACATTGATCACCTCAATAGATGCAGAAAACACATTGGGCAAAATTCAACATTCCTTCATGATAAAAATTCTCAATAAATTAGGTATAGAAGAATTGTGCCTTAATAGAATCAAGTCCATATATGACAAACCCACAACTAAAATCATATGAATGGGGAGGAGTTGAAAGCTTTTCCTCTAAGATCTGAGCAAGACAAGAATTCTACTTACCACCTCTATTCAACATAGTACTGGAAGCCCCAGCCAGAGCAACTAGACAAGAAAAAGAAATTTAAAACATCCAAGTTAGAAAGGAAGAAGTTAAATTGTCACCATTTGCAGATGACATGATTTTATGTATAGATAGACTCCACAAAACACTGCTAAAACTAATAGATAAATTCAGTAAAGTTGCAGGATGTAAAATCAATATATAAAAACAATAGTATTTCTATATACCAGTAAACTACCTGAAAAAGAAATCAAGGAAACAAGCCCATTTACAATAGTTACATTAAAAATATTTAGGAATAAATTTCACCAAGGAAGTGAAAAATCTCTACATTGAAAACTCTAAAACCTCAATGAAAGAAATTGAAGAAAACACAAATAAATAGAAAGACATACTATATTCCTGTATTCAAAAAAATATAATATTGTTGTGTCCACACTGCCAAAGCAATCTGTAGATTCAATGTAATCCCTGTAGAAATACCAATAACATTGTTTACAGAAATAGAAAAAACAATTTTAAAATGTGTATGGAACCACAGAAGACTTCAAATAGCCAAAGCAACATAGAGCAAAAAGAATAAAGCTGAAGGCATCACACAACCAGACTTCAAAATATATTATGAAGCTTTAGCAATCAAAGCAGCATGGTCCTGGCTTAAAAACTGGCTTAAAATCCAATTCACATACATGGATTAGATTGTAATAGAGAGCTCAGAAATAAATCCATGCATTTACAATAAACTAATTTTCAACAAAGGTGCCAAGAACACACAACAGGAAAAGGACAGTTTTTGATAAATGGTGTTGGGAAAACGGGATAGCCACACGCCAAAGGGAAAAAAAAAAAAGGAAGAAGTTAGACCATTATTTCTCACCATATGAAAAAAATCAACTCAAAATGGATTAAAAATTTAAGTGTAAGACCTAAAACTATGGAACTACTCAAAAAAATCATAGAAGAAAAACTCCATGACATTGGTGCAGATGATAATTTTCTGGATATGATCTCAAAAGCACAGGCAACAAAAGCAAAGATAGACAAGGGAGATTACATTAAACTAAAATGCTTCTGCACAGCAAACAATCAACTGAGTAAAATGATAACCTACAGAATGGGCAAAAATATTTGTAAATGATATATCTGAAAGAAGTTAATATTCAAAATATGTAAGGACCTCAAACAAATCAATAGCAAGTAAACAAACAACTCGATTAAAAATTGGGCAAAAGACCTGAATAGACATTTCTCAAAGATATGCAGGCCAACAGGCATATGAAAAAATGCTCAGCATCACTAAGCACCAGGAAAATACAAATGAAAACCACAATGAGATAGCCCATTAGAATGACTATCATAATAAAGACAAAATATAACATTATGGTGAAGATGTATATAAAAGGGAACAGTTGCAAACTGCCAGTGGAAATGTAAATTATTATATTCATTGTGAACAAAATAGGGAGGTTCCACCCCAAAATTAAAAATAGAACTACCATATAGCCCAGGAAATCAGTATGTTGAAGAGATATCTGCACTCCCATATGTATTGCACCACTATTTACAATAGCCAAGATATGGAATCAACCTAGGTGTCTATAAACAGACACATGGATAAAGAAAATGTGGTATACATACACAATGGAATAGTATTCAGCTACAAAAGGAAGAAAATATTGTCATTTGCAACAATGTGGATGAAACTGGAGGACATGTTAAGTGAAATAAGCCTGGCAGAGAAAGATAAATACTATATAATCTCACTTATATGTGGAATCTAAAAAGTTGATATCATAGAAGTAGAGAATAGAATACTGATTACCAGAGAGAGAGGGGAGTTTGGGAAAATCTTGGTCAAAGGATACATATTTACAGTTAAAGAGGAGGAATAAGTTCAAAACATGTTGTACAGCATAGTGACTAATGATAATATAGTGTGTTCTTGAAAAATGCTAAGAAAGTGGATGTAAAGTGTTCTCACAACAAAAATGATAACTATGTATTTGTTGTTTAGCTAGATTTAACCATTTCACAATGTATATAATATGCTTCAAAACATTATGCTATACATGAATAATACACACAATTTTATATATCAGTTTAAAAATAAATTTGCAAATTAAAAAAATTCTAACAAAACCAGTATAAAAGGAATGTATCTCAACCTAGTAAGTGTCATATGTGACCAGCTGACAGTTAACATCCTACTCAATGGTGAAAAGCTGAAAAATCAGAAACAAGACAATGATGCCCCTCTCACTGCCTTTATTCATCATAGTACTGGAAGTCCCAGCCAGAGCAATGAGACAAAAGAAAAAAATTAAGGGCATCTGTTGCGGGAAGTCAGGGACCCCAAATGGAGGGACTGGCTGAAGCCATGGCAGAAGAACGTGGATTGTGAAGATTTTATGGACATTTATTAGTTCCCCAAATTAATACTTTTATAATTTCTTATGCCTGTCTTTACTGCAGTATCTAAACTTAAGTTGTGAAGATTTCATGGACACTTATCACTTCCCCAATCAATACCCTTGTGATTTCCTATGCCTGTCTTTACTTTAATCTCTTAATCCTCTCAGCCGAGGAGGATGTATGTTGCCTCAGGACCCTGTAATAATTGCATTAAATGCACAAATTATACAGCATGTGTGTTTGAGCAATATGAAATGTGGGCACCTTGAAAAAAGAACAGGATAACAGCAATTGTTCAGAGAATAAGAGCGATAACCTTAAACTCTGACTGCCAGTGAGCCGTCTCACTGCCTTTATTCATCATAGTACTGGAAGTCCCAGCCAGAGCAATGAGACAAAAGAAAAAAATAAAGGGCATCCAAATAGGAAAGGAAAAAGTCAAATTATCCTTGTTTGCAGACAATATATCTTATTTTTTAGAGAAATTTAAAGACTCTACCAAAAAACTATTAGAACTAATAAGCAAATTTAGTAAAGTTGCAAACTATAAAAATCAACATTAAAAAACCAGTAGCATTTCTATAAGTGAAGAGTGAACAATCAGAAAAAGAAACTGAAAAAGTAATCTCATTTACAATAGCTGCAAAGGAAATAAAATACCTAGAAATGTATTTAACCAAAGAAGTGAAAGATCTCTATAATAAAAGCTATAAAACATTGATGGGAGAAATTAAAGAGAACACAAAAATATGGAAAGATATCTCATGCTCATTGATAGGAAGAATATTATTTAAATGTCCATATTACCGAAAGAGATCTATGGATTCAATAAAATCCCTACCAAAACACTAATGGCACTTTTCACAGAAATAGAAAGATCAATCCTAAGATTCATAGAAAACCCAAAAGGATCCCAAATATTTCAATCAATTGAGCAAGAAGAACAAAGAGACATCACACTGCCTGATTTCAAAATATACTACAAAGCTGTAATAACTAAAACAGTTTGCTACTGGCACAAAGATATATGTAACAATGGAATAAAAGAAAGTCCCCAGAAATAAACCCATTTATATATGGTCAGCTAATTTTCAACAAAAGCATCAAGAAACATAGGAAAGGATAGTCTCTTTAATAAGTGGTACTGGGAAACTGAATAACCACATGCAAAAGAGCAAAATTGGACCCTTGTCTTACAGCATATACAAAAATTAACTCAAAATTGGATTAAAGACTTAAATGTAAGATCTGAACATCTAAAACTCCTAGAATAAAACATAAGGAAAAATCTTGACGTTAGTCTTGGCAACGATTCTTCAGAATTAATCCCAAAAGCATGCCAAGCAAAAATAAACAAGTGGGACTACATCAAACTAAAAAGCTTCCATACAGCAAAGGCAATGATCAACAAAATGAAAAGGCAACCTATGGAATGAAAGAAAATATTTGCAAGCTATGTATCTGATAAAGGGTTAATATCCAAAATATATATGGAACTCATACAAGTCAATAGCAAAAGAAGCAAATAAAGCCATTACAAAATGGATAAATGACATGAAAATATATTTATCAAAAGAAGACATACAAATGGCCAACATGGTTCACGCAAAAATGCTAATCAAAATCAATAATCATCAGGGAAATGCAAATCAAAACCACAATGAACTATCTATCACCTTACTCCCATTAGCCTGGCTATTCTCAAAAAGATGAAAAAGAAGTGTTGTAAAGGATATAGAAAATATACACTGTTTATTGGAATGTAAATTGTACAGCCATTATGGAAAACAGATGGAGATTCCTCCAAAAATTTAAAATAAAACTATCATATGATCCAGCAATCCCACTACTGGGTTTCCAAAGAAAATTAAGTCAGTATCTCAAAGAGATATATGTACCTCCATGTTCTTTGCAGTATTATTCATGATAGCCAAAATATAAAAATAACTTGTGTCTATCAATAGATCAATGGATAAAAAATGTACGCACACACACAAAAAACACACACACACACACACAAACACAGACACATACCAGAATATGATTCAGCCATAAAAAAGAGGAAAATTCTGTCATTTGCAGCAGCATGAATGAGACTGGAGGACATTATGCTGAATGAAATAAGCCAAATACAGAAAGACAAATACTGCATGATCTCACTGACACGTGAAATCTAAAAAAGTCAAACTTAGAGTGCAGAAGGGTAGTTACCAGGGTCTGGGGGAGTGGATAGATGTTGGTCAAAGTGTAGAAATTTAGTTGTAATATCAATAAGTTCTGGTGATCTAATAACTGTGGTTAATAACAATGTAGTGTATACTATGTGAAGTGATGGATATGTTAATTAGCATTATTGCAGTAATCATTTATCTATATATATAAATATCATATTATATAACTGAAACATAGTTTTTATTTGTCAAACATATCTCAATAAAAATAAAAAGGAAACAATTTTTAAAAATCAAGACATAAAATGACTAATTAAAAAAAAAACAACAACTATAAAACAGACCTAGGTCTTTGCTGTTTCCTCCTCAATGTCTGCCCAACCCTCACATTGCCCTCGAGAAGGCTCTTCCAGGAGCCAGTGGATTGCCCAATCAATGGATTGAAAACCAGTGGATTGAAACTAATCTATTTGACAATATGAAAACCAATGGATTAGACAGTTTGAAAACCAATGGATTGAACAATTGTTAAGCTTAATTCTCACTGAAACATTAAAGTGTAAGGTTGCCATATTTAATAACAATCGTAAGTCATTTCACATTTGTGCTCTGAGATCTGATCTCAGTGAGAACATTTGAAACCCTGCTGCTAGGCCAGCAAATTTGATTGTCCGACAAGGGAAATAGAGCCTCATGCTGACTGCAGGGCTGTGGCTGTAACTTGCCCTCACAGTGGCTTCATCACCACAGCCCTTCTTTCAGGCTACATAGTTTTCAAACTGAATTTAGTACTTAAACAGCAGCAGGAGAATCACTGGGACACCTGAACATCTGCCTTTCCTCTCCAGCAAAGACAGCTTTGTTTACCACACCATGTATTTTGACCTCCTAAAAACATGTTATTTGAACAAAAGATTCTGTGCCCTTAAAATTTGAAAGCCACTGTACTGAGTAATCACTCTTCACTCATAGCTCATCTGTGGATCCTGCTGCACTTTTATCTGACAGATTTCACTGCAGCTCCAGGGACGGAGGCAAACAATTTAGACATTTTTACAAGGATTGTTGTTGCCCTGGACTGAAGTCTGATGGCTGGTCAGTGAGATTAGAGCAATCAAATACCTTCCTCTTCATGTAATTACTGCATTTGTATAGCACTTTAGAAACATGGTCACAAGCATTTTTCTCGCTCATTCCTTCCCAACATTTTATGGCAAAAACAAGAGAGAAATTGTAATTTGTATTTAAAACCAAAGAGAGATTAAGTATTTTACTAGACATAAAAAGCCAATCAGCAGAAGAAAAGAAATTCAAGTGCTCTAGGTGACTTTATTTCATAAAAAGACAAAGGTCCTGGACAAAGGGGAAAGAGATGAAGACTTGCTTGTATTATTATTATGCCTTATGTTTTTCTCACAAATGAATGTTAATTCTACATTTCACAGTAAATTTATTATATGAAAATGAAAAACTTTATATAAAAATATTCTCAAAGAACTGAAATCTACTTACTCAGCATTTTACAACAAATCATTTCATTTTACTTCAGGAGCCTGAGTGGAATATATTTAAGCACAAATACTTCAGAACCAGATGGTGTAGGCTTAATTATGAATTTTTAAGTTAGGCATAATTATTTGTGACCCTTCAGACTAGATATTCAGAAACAATTCAGGAAATATTGCTAAGATTAGGGACACAGGAACTGCCATTCTAAATGAAGAGTATCAGAGGAAATCAAAAGTGACTTGGAGTAAACTGAGCCCATCAACAGGATTGTTTATTATGCTGTTTTGTGTATGAGATAAGCCTTTGCTCCAAGTGAGCCACATTACTATAGACATCAATCTCTATAGGATCTAAAGTCCATCCACCTTTTCAGGATGCCTTGATGAAGTCAGTACATGAATACTTTTGGGGACACAACCTCATACACTCAAAAATCAGATGTGTCTTCAGGAATCAAGTATCTAATTAGCAGATTGTTGGGCTCTGCTCTGTTAAATAAGCAGCTTTCCTCTAAAAATGATTATTGTCTTCAGGCCCTGTAAATTAAAAAAGAAATTACTCTGCTTTTAAGATGGCAAATCAACTCAATTTGCAAAATCAGATATTCACACATTTTACAACTCTCTTCTTTCAGGGATTCTCTAAAAACAAAACTGTGTACATACTTTGCAACCAGTTTTTAATCTTCCTTACTTTTATCTAAGCTAGGAATTTGAATCACTGGTCAATTTAAAATTAAGGATGAAATAAAATAGACAAGTTCTAAGTTCTATAAGCTTTTCCCTATGTTGGCTTATCACAATGTGTAACAGAATACATAAAATGACAACAATATTACTTTACAGTTACAATATTTTTCCTATCTGAAACTTTCTATCTTAAAACTGGACCTGTAGGGAACACAGCAAAAAAAAAAAAAAAAAAAAAAAAAAAACAAAAAAAAACCAGCTAAGTACTAAGTAGTCAAGAAAGATATCATTTTATTTCATTCTGTCATTGATATGTTCATTCTGTCATTCATCAAAAGGAATTAAGTGTTCACTACTGTATACCAGGCATTTTGCTGATCACTAAGCATAAAATAATTAGCAAAATAATCTCTGTTCTCATGAAGTTCATCTTCATGTTCATAGGCATTCCCTCTTAGCCTATTTATTTTTAATTTACATATAATTCTAACAGCCCTATATATCTAGGTGTCATGCTTATATCAGAATAGAAATACCAAGTCACAAGGGAAAAAGACTACCAGAAAGTACAATAAGGACAGGATAAAAGGAAGACCTAGCAAGGAAAGAAAACTTAATAGGATTTATTGTTCAATAAATACTTACTGAGTGTCTGTTATGTACTAGTGCTGCTCTAGGAGCTAGACAAAACCATGAAACAAAAGAAACAAAAATTCCCACTCTCCTTGGCTTATCTTCTAGCAACAACAAACAAGCATCAAAAAGCACATGAAGCTGAAAGTATTTAATATGTGGTAAAGATGTGTAAATAAAGGTTGCTAATATTATAGCAGCTAACACTGTTCTAAGGTTACTAATATTATAGCAGCTAACACTCTTCTAACACCACGTATTGGGTACTGTTTCAAGCATTTTCTCTGAAATAATTTATTCAATCAATGTAATGGCCCTCTGAAATGTGAATTACTATTTTTCCCATTCTACAAAAGAGGAAATTGAGACATTTCTCCAGAGGCAAACTTTTCCAGAAGTGTAGGCACAATGTACAAATGTATGATTATTCTGATGGAAGCTGCAGTGAGTATCCTGCTCACACACAGCCCCACCTCATACTTCTAGTTGCCCCTGGAGATTCTTCAAGGAAAGAGAGCCCTAGCCTTTGCCGAAAATAATGTGAAAACCGCTGACTGAGGAAAGCTTGTTTCTTGTGAGGCTGAATACGTATTATGGTACCTACTGCCTCTCCTCTAAAAAGCTAATGTGCCTTTTACACATGTCCTTTCATCTTTTCCCATCATCTTTCTATGAAGTAAGGAGGAAAAAAGCTATCTCTGTTTTATAAATGGGTTTAAAGAGGCATGAAAAAGTAAAGTGACAAGCATGTTTTTATCAGCTACTATGAGATTCATCGAATCACAGAACTAGAAGAGTTCTGTTCTTCCCTCTGAATACCAACAGGGCCTAAATTATTAATTTAGCTAAAAATAGATTGTAGAGAAGGTCATTTCACAAACAGTTCAGTAATGTTTTCAACTTAGGATTTTCATCCTCTACCAGTATTTATTGAGCATTTGTTATATAAGCCTGTCACTAAATTAGAGCTAAGACCACAGAGAGGCCTATGACCTGTACAGCTGAGCTTAAAGTCTAGTTAAAGAGAAAGAATATAAATGTTATTTTGGATGTATTTCATATCCAAAGCCATGTGCCCGTGTGCGTATTAGTATGGGTAAATGGATGGTTGAATAGATGAAGAGTGGAAAAATAGATTGGAAGGATGGATGGATGAATCAGATGGAGGGAGGAAATGGATATATAGAGATAAGCTACCAAATAAACAGTAAAGATATGAATGCTTCTACCAGTGTACAAATCAGTGCAGTATCACTGAGGCTGATTAAATGTTGTTTACTATTAAATATTTAAGAAGACAAGAAAATAGGTTCTGGACATTAAAAATGTTTTTATATATCTAATGCTAAGTAAATTATTCAATATATCTATAATAACCAAAAAATTATTATTCATAAATCCAAATTCAATAAATAAGAAAGTAGAGTCGGAGTTGTCTTTAAAAATAGATTGTTTTGGAAAAGTAGAAAGGAAGACATTACCAACATAAAGGAGAAAGCAATGCCAGAGGGAGGAATACAGCTTGTTCACAGGCAAAAAATAAATTTGTATGTTTGATGCGGAAGTAACATATTGGGGTGAGGTGAGAGATTAAGTTGGAAAGGCTAGAATGCAGAGTGCCCTGAAAACCAGGATGGGTGTTTACCATTTCTCTCTGCATATTAAGGAGACATTATAGGTTTGGGTTTTCATTTGTTTTGGTTTTGGTTTTTAAATTTTTCCTTCGATTAATTTTTAAAAGTAATATATGCTAACTGCTATCTTGTGAAGATTATTCCATAAGATAAAGGTATGATTAAGAAAGAGAAAGCAGCCTATATTTGCTACCAAAGACCACCATTCTCCTGCTCAAATATTCCCTTCTTATTATTAGAAAGGCCTTCATTTACTAAGCAACCTGAAATAGGCCCATCTCATATGGATCCCCAAAAACTCTACCTCCTTTCACTCTGCTTTATTTATCTTTATAGCACTTGTGTCTAGCTACCACAAATGTATATACTTACTTATACTTATTTTTGGTTTTCCACTAGAATACATAATTCTCCCAGAGAGCAGGGAATCTAACTTGTTCACTGCTTTATTTCTACTGATTAGAATAGCCTTTGACACATAGTAGGCACTCAGTAAACATTTATTTTTGAAAGAATGAGTTTAACCAAAAATGAGTTATTCTATGGAAAATCTACAAATCTGTAAACTCATTTATAGTGTATGTATTGTTTGCAAATCATTAAGTATTCTCTTTGAAGTTACAGTCCTTAGCCAGGCATGGTGGCGAATACCTGTAGCCTCAGCTATTCGAGAGACTGACGTGGGAGGATCCCTTAGCCCAGGAATTCAAGGCCAGCCTAGGCAACATAGTTTCCAAAAAAAGAAATTACATTTCTTAATTAGTTCACATATATTTGACATTTTAATATTTATGAATTGTCTTACAAAGCACCTAAAAAGAACCATAAAGATAGCCAACAACTTTCCATGGTTACAAGCTGTTAAACGTTTATGGTAGAAAATTTACTGTGACTCCGTTATTTGATTCCATGACATTATAGATTCCAGAGGAAAATAAATTAAAACTTATATTCAGTAATTAAAAATTGTTTTCAATAAATAATAAAATGTGGAAGGTATTTTTATAAATATTATTTATGATAACAGAAGGGAAAGTGTTTGTGATAGAAAATTAAATAACAGGCATAAGACACTTAACCGTTTAAACAGTATGATCCCTTTTTATTCTGAAACAAAAATGTATGTATGCATGTGCATGCGTGTGTGTGTGTGAGATAAATAAGAAAAAAATCACCAAATATGCATCAAGCCATGATTTATCTCTGGGTATTAGATTTTAGATGATTCTTATTTCCTCTTTAGAATTTTGAAATATATCCAATTTTCTATAAAACACATTATATTAATAATAGTTTAGAAATAAGCCAATACTGTTTTAAGTGAAAAAGATTAAAGCAAGTTAAATAATGTGGTTAAATATTGGCAAAATAGACAAAACCAAGCAAATGATAGAATATAATCAACTATTACTAATTCTAAATGTATTTGCTATCAAAAAGTATTAAGAAATAAGAAAAAATATATAACAAACAATAGTATTTAAATCCATGAAGCCCAAATCTCAGACCTGGGCAGGAGAAAGAAGGATCACCAAGTCTGGATTATAAATCTGCATAAGCCAAAAGGAAAAGAGCCAAACTATGGCTTCTCTTTTAGTGCTAACAAACTTTGGATAAATTTCACATTAAATTGAAACCTGGCTACTTCATCTAGGTTTTCCACAGAGAAGTGCAAATTTTCTGGCAAAGGAAAAGGTAATAAATCAAAAGTCCATCCAACTCATTTGTTTAAACCTTGTCTTTTGGTTCCAGTATATTGTGAAAATATTCATCCTCTAGGACTTCCAGAGAAAAAGAGAGTACTGGCTGTCCTCATCCCACATCCCTCCCTTCTTTCATAATCCAGGTGGCAGTTCAATTGGCCCACAATTCCAAATGGATTGTATAGCTGTCATATTACTCCCAAGAAAACAGAACATTAAAGGAAAAAACAATAAATTGCAAAATAAACTATTTTATATTTAGAATCAAAGACTACATAGGAAATTTCTGACTCTCCTACACTAATAACAACTCCAGAAACTCTAGACCAAATGATAGGGTATGAAAAGCAGCAATGGAAATATCTTTCAGCTGTGTAATTTTGTTAAGCCACTATAAACTTTTAGGTGTACCTAAGAACACTCAAAGATAGCATGTTAAGACAAACATACACATAAACAAATAAGCATCTCTTTTGAAGGTGAAAAATAGGCCCTTCAAAAGCATTATAGAGCTTATTGTTCATTCAACTAATCAAAGTTCAGGAATGATCCATCTGTATTTACAACTTTCCCACTCAATGCCCTCTCAACTCAGCTTCTCCAACTGTAATATTGGGACAAGGATAATCTGTTAATTCATAACATCTGTTGTCCTTCAGCAGAAGGAAACTTTTGAATCATCCTTCCTCAGTCACTTGAATTCCAATCAGCTCAGAACCAAATACTGTCTTGGCTGTGATTCCATCTTTGAGCCTGAAAATTAACCTCGAGTGCAAACACATCAAGAATACACATATTCTCGGTAACCTGACCACACATTTGATTTTTATAGTACAGAAAGGTCAGTTCAAATTTTAGACAAATAGTCAGGCATAAGTATTTGGACAAATAACCTTCTGTCTGAGGGGATAGCTTTAGGTATCAAGTTTACTCACTGATATTACAGTTTCATGACAAGTTTTTATGGTGCCACTGATCTGGATTAACAAATACCAAAAATTCAAGCCAAACTCACATTGAACTCACATTGAAAGAGTTATTTTCTTTCTTTCTCTCTCTCTCTCTCTCTCTGTCTCCCTCCTTCCCTTCCTCCCTCCTTCCCTCCCTCTCCGTCCTTACAAGAGATAGTTTGCTGTAACAGAAAATGTTATGTAATGTATGGGCACTAAGCTGCTATCCCAGAATGATCCCATTCTTCTCTTCATCTAAAATTTTGTTGCAAATACAGAAATGTATATCTGTATTTTGATTTCCTATTTTCTCCCCGACCTTTTTCTTAACAACACACTGTTGTTAACTATAGTCACCCTACTCTGCTATTGAACATTAGAACTTATTCCTTCTAATTGTATGTTTGTATCTATTAACCAACCTCTCTTCATTCCCACTCCACACCTACACACACACATACACACCCTTCCCAGCCTCCTGTAATTATCATTCTATTCTATACTTCCAGGAAGTCAACTTTTTTTTTCATTCCCACATATGAGTGAGACCATGCAAAATTTGTCTTTCTATACCAGGTTTATTTAACTTAAAATAATGACCTCCATTTCCATCCCTGTTGCTGCAATAGACGTGATTCATCACTTTTTATGGCTAAATAGTATTCTATTGGGTATATATACTACATTTTCTTTCGCCTTTCATTGATTACAGATACTTCGGTTGATTCCATACCTTGGCTATTGTCAAGAATGTTTCAATGAACATGACAGTGTAAATATCTCTTCAACATACTGACCTTCTTTCCTTTGGATAAATACCCAGAAGTGGGACGGATGATCATATGATGGTTCTATTTTTTTGTTTGTTGAAAAATCTCCAAAATGTTTTCCATAATAGCTGTACTAATTTACATTCTACCAACAGTGTATAAGAGTGTACTTTTCTCCACATCCTCACAAGCATTTGTTATTTTTTGTCTTTTCGATAGTAGCCATTCTAACTGAGGTAAGATGATATCTCATTGTGGTTTTGATTTGCATTTTTTCTGGTGATTAGTGATGTTGAGCATTTTTTTACTATACCTGTTGCCCACTTGTCTTCTTTTGAGAAATGTCTGTTCATGTTTTTTGCCCACTTTTTAATGAGTATTTTTCTTTTTTTATCTCTCTTTGCTGATGATATAATCATATCTAGAAAAAATAATACTCTACCAAAAAACTCCCAGATTTCATAAATAATATCCATAAATTTGCAGAATACAAAATCAACATACGAAAATCAGTAGTGTTTCTATACGTCTGTAATGAACTACCTGGAAAAAAATCAAGAAGACAATTCCATTTACAATAGCTACAAAAAAATACCTAGGAATAAATTTAACCAAGGAGGTGAAAGACCTCTACCAGGAAAGCAAACACTAAACACTGATGAAAGAAACTGAAGAGGACACAAACAAATGGAAAGACATCCAATTCCTATAAATTGGAAGAATATTGTTAAAATGAGCATACTACCCAAAATGATTTGATGCAATGCAATTCCTATCAAAATACCAATTGCATATTTCATAGAAATAGAAAAAACAATCCTAAAATTTATATAGAAAGAAAAAATAAAAGAAAGTCAAAGCAATCCTGAGCAAAAAGAACAAAGCTGGGAGCAATACACTACCTGACTTCAAAATATATTCCAAGGCTCTTGTAACCAAAAGAGCATGGTATTAGTGTAAAAATAGACCCATAGACAAATAGAACACAATAGAGGACCCAGAAATAAATCTACATGTTTACAGCTGATTTCTGACAGAGGTACCTAGAACATACATTGGGGAGAGGACAAACTCTTCATTAAATGGTACTGGGAAAACTGGATAACCACATACAGAAGAATGAAACTAGATCCCTATCTCTCTCACTATACACAAAATCAACTCAAAATGGATGAAAGACTTAATCAGAAGACCTGAAGCTATAAAACTACTGGAAAAAACATAGGGGAAACACTCTAGGACATTGATCTAGGCAAAGAATTTGTGGCTGAGACCCAAAAGCACAGGTAACTAAAAAAAAATAGACAAATGGGACTATATTAAAATCATATGCCTTACTGATCTCAAGAGGTATATATCAGGAGACATTTATAGAAAACATATTCTTTAAAATACAGGAAAAAAATAAATCCATTGCAGTCCTCCAAAAATGTGGAAAGCAGTTTGCCTTATCAAGGCACTGGCTCTGGTTTCCAAGAACAAATCCAATTTAGCTCAATCTCTGGTGGCAAGTCGTCATGTAACTAAGTACATTTTGTCAAAATTGGCCATTCCACCTCAAGAGAGATTTAGGATTGAGCTAGTATAAACATTTTTAAATTGTCACATTCTCACTAATAATAGAAAAGATGTAACATGACAACCTGCACTATTCCAAAAAGACTCTATTAAACTATAATTTTTCCTTATTTTCTTACTTACATTGAATATTCCTATTGCCAAAGCATCATTATTTGTTCTGATTACTACCAATAAAAGTTAATATTCACATTTAACTCCACAGTGTCACATTTCTAAAATTCAATACTAATACAGTATCTTTCACCTAAAGATTCTTTCCTAAAGTATTTGAAAACTTCTGAGGCCTGAGACAAAAACAAGGAGAAACCAAATCATTTTATTTTGGCAAGTTGATTTCCTTCACATTGGTGCCACTTGACAAATTTCTTGACTCTGACATTTCCAAATGTTCTAAACAGAATATATAGAAATAAAATATGGAACACTCATCTATTTCTTAATCAGAGAAAAAAGTAGACCATGACATTTACTACAAAGGCATTATATAGTCAATAGAATAAAAGTAAAAATAAATTTTTGAACAAGGATGATAGACACATAACATTAAGTGCATTATCTCTAGTCATTAAATGTTAGAAAAAACACTGTGTATGTCATTCTATCATAATAAGGACTAATGCAAAAAGAAAAGAAACATGTTGTAATAACATATTCTCAACTCTTGCTTACAAAGTCCTTTCTTTGATAAAACAGTTCCATTACTGAAAGAAAACAGCACATAATGCATCTTTAAATAAGTATGCTTAGATTTACCTCTTAAGCCTGTATATATAAAAGTGTCATAAGAGTATTAAAAGAAGAAAGGAAACACGTTTTCATAGCATGTTATCAACTCTTAAAAAAAAAAAAAGAAAAAGGAAAAACAGAAATAAGACTGCTGACACAGTTCTTGCCAATCACGTCTGAGGATCCTAGCACCATGACTTTCTGCACTATCAACAACCTCTTGGAATATGTGACTTTATAATATACATGTAACAACAATAGCAGTAATAATGGTAAAAATAATAATGCATTAGCATTCATTGAGTTCTGTTGATGTGGTAGGCTCTATGTTTATCACTTTGCAATCAATTCATAAACATAATCCTAATCACAATCCCATAAGACCGGCACTTTTATTTTTTATTGTTGTTTGATTGATGATGCTGACATTTAGAGAGAGAGAACTTACACAGACTCAAACCAAGGTCTCTCCAATTCCAAACCTTGAGCTCCTATTGGATCTAAAAATATTAAGGAATTATCATGTAAGGAATTTTGGTGTGTATATTAAGAGAATTTTAAATTAATTATTTAAAAAAATTAAACAGTTAAAGCTTGTAAAAGTTTTTTCTAAAAAGTTTAAAAATTTTGTGCTATTTTCTCAAAATGTACACTTTTTAAATTTTCTTCTATTGCTTTCATAGTCTATGTATCATGTTTATTTAACCAAGCAATGCTACTCTTTTTCAGTCAGCAAAAACTTGGTTTTGCTACTTTAGTAGAAAGGTTTCATATAAATGGTTAGGGTATGAGAGGTTTTTTTTGTTTGGTTTGGTTTTTTTTTTTGACACAATCTTGCTCTGTCACCCAGGCTAGAGTGCAGTGGTGCAATCTCGGCTCACTGCAGCCTCTGCCTCCCAGGTTCAAGCAATTCTCCTGCCTCAGCCTCCCGAGTAACTGGGACTACAGGTGCACGCCACCATGACTGGCTAATTTTTGTATTTTTAGTAGAGACTGGGTTTCACCATGTTGGCCAGGATGGTCTTGATCTGCAGACATTGTAATCCACCCTCCTTGGCCTCCTGAGTTTTTTGTTTTTTTTAATAACATTAATTTGATTCTTAGGGTTACCTCTTGTGGCACAATACATACAAAAGCATATAAGATATATATGCATAACGATACATTCCGAGGATATATCCTCATGCACTTACAGGCAAATGAAAAGAGATAATGTGAAAAACAGAGTGAACAAAGACTAATAAAGAACCATATCTAACCTTTGTCCCTGGTAATGTTTCCTAGATTTAAAACCCGCCATCTTTATCAGAGACTAGGATTGCAACCCCTGCTTTTTTTTGCTTTCCATTTGCTTGGTGGATATTCCTCCATCCCTTTATTTTGAGCCTATGTGTGTCTCTGCACATGAGATGGGTTTCCTGAATACAGCACGCTGATGGGTCTTGACTCTATCCAATTTGCCAGTCTGTGTCTTTTAATTGGAGCATTTAGTCCGTTTACATTTAAGGTTAATATTGTTATGTGTGAATTTGATCCTGTCATTATGATGTTAGCTGGTCATTTTGCTCGTTAGTTGATGCAGTCTCTTCCTAGCATCAATGGTCTTTACAATTTGGCATGGTTTTGCAGTGGCTTGTACCGGTTGTTCCTTTCCATGTTTAGTGCTTCCTTCAGGAGCTCTTTTAGGGCAGGCCTGGTGGTGACAAAATCTCTCAGCATTTGCTTGTCTGTAAAGTATTTTATTTCTCCTTCATTTATGAAGCTTAGTTTGGCTGGATATGAAATTCTGGGTTGAAAATTCTTGTCTTTAAGAATGTTGAATATTGACCCCCACTCTCTTCTGGCTTGTAGAGTTTCTGCCAAGAGATCAGCTGTTAGTCTGATGGGCTTCCCTTTGTGGGTAACCTGACGTTTCTCTCTGGCTGCCCTTAACATTTTTTCCTTCATTTCAACTTTTATGAATCTGACAATTATGTGTCTTGGAGTTGCTCTTCTCAAGGAGTATCTTTGTGGTGTTCTCTGTATTTCCTGAATTTGAATGTTGGCCTGCCTTGCTAGATTGGGGAAGTTCTCCTGGATAATATCCTGCAGAGTGTTTTCCAACTTGGTTCCATTCTCCCCGTCACTTTCAGGTACACCAATCAGACATAGATTTGGTCTTTTCACATAGTCCCATATTTCTTGGAGGCTTTGTTCGTTTCTTTTTATTCTTTTTTCTCTAAACTTCTCTTCTCGCTTCATTTCATTCATTTGGTCTTCCATCACTGATACCCTTTCTTCCAGTTGATCAGATCAGCTACTGAGGCTTGTGCATTCATCATGTAGTTGTCGTGCTGTGGTTTTCAGCTCCATCAGGTCCTTTAAGGATTTCTCTGCATTGGTTATTCTAGTTAGCAATTCATCTAATCTTTTTTCAAGGTTTTTAACTTTCTTTGCCATGGGTTGAACTTCCTCCTTTAGCTCGGAGAAGTTTGATCGTCTGAAGCCTTCCTCTCTCAACTCATCAAAGTCATTCTTCATCCAGCTTTGTTCTGTTGCTGGTGAGGAGCTGCGTTCCTTTGGAGGAGAGGCGCTCTGATTTTTTAGAATTTTCAGTTTTTCTGCTCTGTTTTGTCCCCATCTTTGTGGTTTTATATACCTTTGGTCTTTGATGGTGGTGACGTACAGATGGGTTTTGGTGTGGATGTCCTTTCTGTTTGTTAGTTTTCCTTCTAACAGTCAGGACCCTCAGCTGCAGGTCTGTTGGAGTTTGCTGGAGGTCCACTCCAGACCGTTTCCCTGGGTATCAGCAGTGGAGGCTGCAGAACAGTGGATATTGGTGAACGGCAAATGTTGCTGCCTGATCGTTTCTCTGGAAGTTTTGTCTCAGAGTACCACCCAGCCATGCGAGGTGTCAGTCTGCCCCTACTGGGGGTTGCCTCCCAGTTAGGCTACTTGGGGGTCAGGGACCCACTTGAGGGGGCAGACTCTGTGTTCTCAGATCTCAAACTCCACGCTGGGAGAACCACTACTCACTTCAAAGCTGTCAGACAGGGACATTTACGTCTGCAGAGGTTTCTGCTGCCTTTTGTTCAGCTATGCCCTGTGCCCCGAGGTGGAGTCTACAGAGGCAGGCAGGCCTCCTTGAACTGTGGTGAGCTCCACCCAGTTCGAGCTTCTTGGCCGTTTTGTTTACTTACTCAAGCCTCACAATCGTGGGCACCCTCCCCCAGCCTCGCTGCTGCCTTGCAGTTTGATCTCAGACTCCTGTACTAGCAATGAGTAAGGCTCCATGGGCATAGGACCCTCTCAGCTAGGCATGGGATATAATCTCCTGGTGTGCCATTTGCTAAGACCATCAGAAAAGTGCAGTATTAGGGTGGGAATGACCTGATTTTCCAGGTGCCATCTGTCACCCCTTTCCTTGGCTAGAAAAGGGAATTCCCTGACCCCTTGCACTTCCGGGGTGAGGCGATGCCTCACCCTCCTTTGGCTCACGCTCGGTGCGATGCACCCACTGTCCGATAGTCCCCAGTGAGATGAACCCAGTACCTCAGTAGGAAATGCAGAAATCATCCATCTTCTGCATCGCTCATGCTGGGAGCTGTAGACTGGAGCTGTTCCTATTCGGCCATCTTGGAACCTGAATCAAAACCCGCCACTTTGTGCCATTTTGTGGTCAGTAGTGTGGACACCAAGTGCAGAGAAGGAACACACTGGATACATTTGATAATTATTGTCTTTTATGAGGCTCCAATTCTCATCCCTATTGGAATACTTACTATTTTTTCTCAGTAACAACAGAATAAGAATGGTTGAATATAGCTCAACCATTTATTTCAGAATACATCTGAAATAAATTGTTTTGTCCTTCTTATGAGCAAAGAAAAACTAAAATGGAAAATTCCATTAAGCTAGAATTGGCCAATTGTTTTGTCCGTAGAGCTCTTAATAGCTTAAAGGAAATACTACAAAATTATACAAAGTTACACATTTAACATTAAGGAGTTAATATAATTTAAAACCATTAGGAAACTGTAAATTGCAAAACTGTATGTATATAAGGCAGCATTTTTAGGGTGACTTTTTTGCAATAATACAATAGTTTTTTAACCTCAATTTTAAATATGCCGGAAATGTTGCTTTATAAAAGATGTTGAGGCTGGGCACGGTGGCTCACGCCTGTAATCCCAGGACTTTGGGAGGCCAAGGCAGGTGAATCACGAGGTTGGGAAATCGAGACCATACTGGCTAACATGGTGAAACCCCGCCTCTACTAAAAACACAAAAAATTAGCCAGAAGTGGTGGCAGGTGCCTGTAGTCCCAGCTACTCAGGAGGCTGAGGCAGGAGAATGGCATGAACCCGGGAGGCGGAGCTTGTAGTGAACCGAGATCTCACCACTGCACTCCAGCCTGGGTGACAGAGCGAGACTCCATCTCAAATAAATAAATAAATAAATAAGATGTTGAGTAAAAGTCACTAGAATTAGATGACAATGGAATGAGAAAGGAAAAAGAGAAGCTGCTTTGGGCTACACTGTATAAAATAATTTTCTCCCACTTTCCTTCTGTATTAAGGTAATTATCTGTTCATTTAGAACATATCACTATCATAATAGAGCATTAGGAGAGTGATCATACATGCTGTTTTCCTTGGAATGATTCTAATTTATATGAATTACGGTGCAAAAAATTAAAAACAACCGCTTCACCTGATATGGAAGATACATTTACTACTAAGGCATTATATGAGTCCCTTGGGTATCACCAATTCAAGGCCTAATCGATTGTTAATTCCCTATGCCTCCAAAATTTCTCTTTTATTACTTCTGCCCCTTTATCTCTGTCTCTTATAGTCTAGTTGAGTTCTTCTTAAACTATTTAAGGTAAAAGACCAGTTTTATTTTTTCCAATCTACTGTAGATGGAACTTTTAGAAACATAATAAGTTACTAGAAAAAATGAAATGAGACAAAAGCCTCAGTCTTTTTGTTCTTAGATTAAAAATATAAAATTATTTTGTCAACTTGTTATAAAATATTCTAAATGCTTACTATCAATTTCTATAGTTACCTCTTCTCAGTCTGATAATAGTTGATAGAATTACACTTGTCCACAGACCTCATGTAGAGAAGCACTGGCCTAGTCTGTTTCCTTAGATTTATCTTCCAAGTAACTAATCCCTTCCAGATATGTATCAAATATGCTTTGAACCTATCCATTTAATTTCATTGATTGCATTTTTTAATTTTAGAATTTCTGTGTAGTAATTTATTCATTTATGCTCTTGCTCATGAATCAATGTCGTTATTTCTCTGAATGTGACATGATTAACTCAAAGGCTTTAATATGTTTCCAATGCTTATTCAGCCTCATCTGGTTCATATTTTAGACACCATCTTCAGCAGGAGTTGTTTTCCCTGAAGGCCCTGTCTTCCTTAGGCTATGGATGCTATCTACAAAGAATGACTCTAATATTCCTGCAAGCCATCCATCTCCAAGGTTTGTGCACATCTCTAACAGAGTTCTCTCTCTGTTTCTGGTGCCTGGGTACTTTTCTTTCATGGTTTTATGTGCTCACCTTTTTTTTCATTGTTCCTGGTTTGTTGTTTCAACATCATTTCATTCTGCCATATTGTAGAATATGTCTTAATGCCTTATATTATTGTTCATATGAAATTTTAATTTATAATTATCAATGCCCAGAATAAAGACATCTACAGAAAACTATCATAATATTGTGGGAAAAGGCTAGGATAAATGATTGAAGAGAACTTTCCATGTGCTACACAAACGTCTGGTAAATGGTGAAAGTTCCCAGGTCACAGTACATGTGACTGATTTTATTGCAATGTGTATTCCAAAGTAAACCTTATCCCCAAATAATAAATCTTTGACAATTCCAAAATAATAGGCATAACATTTAAGCCATTGTTTATTAATATATTTATTATAAACATGAAATTGGGTAAGGGCAGAGGACAGGTAGATTTTTAGAGGTATTCAAGTGGCTGTTTGTAAGGCTTGACAGATAAATTTGTTTCCAGAAAATAAATAGCACATAGGGTGATCATTGGGTAGGAAATGCATCATCAAATTTTTCCTTGTCCCTAATTGGATTACATCATACTAAAAGGCTCCTGCACAGCAAAGGAAAAAACAAGATAAAGAGACAACCTGCAGAAAATATTTACAAACTGTACATCTGAGAAGGGATGAATATCTAAAATACATAAGGAACTAAAAGAACTCAAAAGCAAGAAAATAATGGACATTTCTCCAAAGACGTACAAATGTCCAAAAGGCAAATTTAAAAAGGCTCAAAATCACTAAACATGAGGTGAATGCAAATTAAAACCACAATGAGAAATCACCTCACACCTGTAAAAATGGATATTATAAGAAAAGACAAAACATAATTGTTGCCGAATGCTTACACACTGTTGATGGGAAGGTAAATTAGTACAACCATTATGGAAAATAGTGTGGAGTTTCCTCAAAAATCTAAAAATAGAACTACCATATGACCCAGCAATTCCACTATGGCATACAAATCCAAAGGGAATGAAATTAGTGTGTTGAAGAGATAGCTGCACTGTCATGTTCATTCCAGCATTGTCCACTGTAGCCAAGATATGAAATTAACCTAAGTGTCTACCAGTGAATGAATGGATAAAGACAATGTGGCATATATATGCAATGGAATACTATTCAGTCATTTTTAAAAAAGAATGAAATTCTGTCATTTGTGAAAACATGGATGGACCTGGAGGACATTATGCTAAGTGAAAAAAGCCAGTCACAGAAAGACAAATACTAAATCATCTTACCATATGTGGAATCTAAAAATGTTGATCTCACAGAAATAGAGTAAAACACTGGTTATCAGGGGTAAGGGTAATTGGGATGAGGGTTTGCGGAGAGGTTGGTCAAAGGATACAAAAGTTCAGTTAGATTAAAAAATAAGTTCAAGAGATCTGTTGTACAACATGCTTGTTAATAATGTTAACTGTAGTTAATAATTTATCATAGTCTTGAAAATTGCAAAGAGAGTGGATATAACATACTCTTATGACAACAATTATAACTATGTGAGGTAATGAATATGTTAATTAGCTACATTTAGTCATCCCACAATGTATATATTTCAAAACATTATGGTACATACACACAATTTTATTTGTCAATTTTTAAAATAAAAAACAACTTGTTCTTAAAAACCAAGTAGTATCCATTTATTGTCAATTTTCTGTTTGATCAAAATAGAGTAGTAGCTCTTTATTCTAACATTGGGAAGACATGTTTTTGTGCTGCCACATCTTCAATTAATGTATTGGTCCTTTTTTAATAAGTGATGAAAACCTTATATTCTGATTAAATGTTGAAATTCATTTTTCTTTATCATTTTTTTTTTGAGACAGATTCTCCATCACCTAAGTTGGAGTGCAGTGGCATGATCTTGGCTCATGGCAACCTCCACCTCCTGGGTTCAAGCAATTTTTTAAAACCTCCATTTAAATACCATCTAACCCACAGGGAAATTCTCTTATGATCCTTTTCTATGACTTCAGTGAAACTTCTAAAGTGGCCTCAACTCGCTTAGAAAGTGTTCACTTTTCCCCTGGTTTTAGCTGGCAGTGGAAAGAGAACACTCTTAAGAATATGAAGGCTTGAGTTTCAGGTCCAACTGTGCTTCTAATGAACTGTATAACTTTGGAGAAGTCACTCTACCTTCTGGAAATGAGCTTTCACATTTTTAGGAAGAAAAGTTTGGACTAAGTTTTTTGTTCCTTTTATATTTCTAAGATTTTGTTTTCAAGGACATTTAGCTCCTTATTTTTCATATTTTATTTTCATATGATGCTAATTAGATTTTTTGATTAGGTGGTCAATATACAACCTACATACTTTTGGATTGTTCTGTTTTAAATACATGTAAATAGATTTTGTCTACTCATTCCATCCTTGCAGTGGCTCTGCCACTTTAATGCAGATAGCAAGGTTTGTTCAATGTGGCACGGAAAGTTACAATTTTGCTGATTTAAATGAACCGTAATTCAGGTTCTCAAACTTTCTGTTTATATCAGTGTTCATTTCATATAATAGAAACTCTAAAATACACTGCCTTCTATAAGATAGAAATTCATTTCTATATTCATATAAAAACAAGTCCACAATTTTGCAGTCAAGCTATACCAGTTCTGAGTGGAAACTGGTTCTTCAGTTTCCTCCTATTTTGGGCCTCTACCATCCTCTAATCTTGAAGACCAAAGGAAAATATTCATTCCTCTAATTAGTCTATCTGCCATCTGAAAGAGAAGTATTTTTATTTAAATGAAAACAATGGCTTCCTATAAACCGGTACTTAACTCTGGAGCCTTGGAAGGATTTAGGAAAACATTTTTTGACAAGGAAATTTCAGAGGCAATGTGTCATATTTTATATTACCTCATATCAGGAGACACATAATGTCAGGTTATTTCTTACTAGTGACACTACAACACTAAGGGAGACCATTTAGTTAAATTAGTAACAGCTATATCTCTCTATTATAATGATACTTTGATTCTTACAATGAATAAATGATCTGAATGCTACTACTTAGGCACCTTGCTGATATATTCTGTTCTCCTATAACCTTTCACCTAATGATTATTGCATCCATTGATAGTTCTTGGCTAAATAGTACACTGAGGGTCAGAGCATGACAATTGTCTAATTCTTTCATTCATTCTTCATTTATTAACTAGCTTTCTTTTATAAAGATAGACTTGTCTCACACAATAAGATATTCCAGGGTGTCAAAGAAAAATTTCACTGAATAGAGTTATATAGGCAAGGAAAACTTATAGGACTATTTCAATAGAGCAGACATTGAACTCAACTATGGAAAAAAAAAAGTGGGAGGAGTTTTAAGCCCTGGGGTGAGGCAATACAAAGAACTGGAAGATGTTAGGGAGAAGGTTGGCCAATGTGATTAGTTATCTGTGTTTGCTAAGTGTTGCTTGTCAAAGATAGGCTCCTACCCTCCCACAGAATCTGGGAGATTGGAAAGCTATCTTTCTTGATTGTTACATTTTAATGGATTGACCCCCAAGTCCTTGAGGATAACACTTCTGTGTTGTAAAACTGACAAGAAGCTGGAAGAAGATTTATATACCAAAGAGGAAGAGTAAAAAATTGCAATACAAAGTTTTCTCCAAGTCAATGTTCTAAAAAAATGTAGGTCACAGACCTAAATTCAGGAAGAAACCCTCTAAAATTTAGTTAAGTCGAGGGAAACATTGAGGCAGTCTTGATGAAAGCTTGTCTTGTACTTTCCCATAACCCAAAATACATCATGTTCATCTTTAAGGTCATTTCTTCATCCAAAATAGTTGCTAGAGTTCAATTATCATGATCACTTGCCAGGCAGCAGGAAGGAGAAAGGTGAAATAAAAAACAACATATGCCAGCTATCTGTTTTTCCCTTAAGGATCCTTAAAACCATCCAACAACTTCTCTTAGCATGTAATTGGCCACCCCAGCTACAAGGAAGACTGAGAAATATGATATTTTAGCTGAGCACATTCCTGCCTGGAAAAGTCAGCAATCTGTTAGTATTTTTAATGATGAAAATGGCTATTGAGTAAAAAACCAGAAGTCTCAAACACACTGGTAAACATAAATGTTATACGTTATGAAAATAGAAGCACTGGAAACTCTGAAGAAGTTCAATAAATTATTTTTCCTCAGATCAGCTACACATTGTATTTTGTTTTATTAGGAGTATATCTCAAGCCCAGTGATTCACATCTGCTTTCAGCAAATCAACCTAAGAAGGTAAAGAAGGATAAAATTCTTTTTTATTCAATGACCCAAAGAAAAACAAAGTGCAGAAAATATTTTGAACATTGTGGTTTATAGGACATTTTCATCTGGTTTAAGAACTTGTTGCTTTAGAGATGGAGAAATAAAACTTAAAAATCTGTAAGAAAGAACTTTCAATTAATGACCCTCAGAGTGTATCTATCTTGACCTGAATCAAATCAGAACTGAAAGTTCCTGATTAATCCTGTCTGCCTAATCCTCCAATTATGTAAGGTGGTTCCAACAAATATCAGGAGCATCATTGAAAACCACAGTTCTTCTCATTTATTACAACATATACTGGAAGAAGTATTTCAAACCATGAAGAAGTGTTCCTAATTAGACAGGGTGATATTCCAATTGAAATTACAATTCTAGGCTTTAACTTGGTACAGTTGCTCCTGGTTTAAAAATAGACTATGAATAATCTTTCATACTTTCTACATAATCTACATAAACATCCTGAATAGAATAAAACTTAAGCACTCACACTTGAGTTCATAATCATGATCCAAACACATTTATTTTAATGATTATGTTTCTCTAGGTATATTCTTAACTTTCCCCTAGTAGCATGACCAGCATACTATAGACATAGTACATATGCACCATGTGGACTAAAAACATAGTTTATATTAAACGCTTTGTTCATTTCTAAAACACTGAGCCTACAATTTGTAAATATAAACATATTTAGAGAGAAGGCAGAGCAAGATGGCAAAATAGAAGGCTCCACCAATTGTCCCCTCACTGCAAGGACACCAAGAAAACAACTATCTACACAGAAAAAATACCTTCCTAAGAACCAAAAATCGGGTGAGCACTTATATTACCTGGTTTTAACTTCTTATCACTGAAGGAAGCACTAAAGAGATTTTTTAAAGTCCTGAAACACTGCCTCCACTCCTTATCCCCACTGGCAATGGCAGCATGGTGCTGAGAGCATCTCTAGGAACTAGGGGAGGGAAAACACAGCAATTGTGAGGCATTGAACTTAGTGCTGTCCTGTTAGAGCAGAAAGGAAAATGCAACCAAACTCAGCTGATGCCAGCCCACAGAGAGAGCAATTAAACCAGCCCTAGCCAGAGGGGAATCACCAATCCTAGTGGTCCTAACTTGAGTGCCTGTAAACATCACCATGATGGTCTACAGTGCTCTGTGTCTCTAAATAAATTTGAAAGGCAGTCTAGGCCATAAGGACTGCAACTCTTAGGTGAGTCCTAGGGCCAGAGACAGTGGACTCAGGGGGCACATGATATACTGAGACACCAGCTGGGGCAGCCAAAAGAGTGCTGGCATCATCCCTCCCCTAACCCCAGCCCGCACAGCTCATGGCTCCAAAAGAGTCCCTATCTTTCCACTTAAGAGTAGGAGAGGGGAGAGTGGGGAGGACTTTGTCTTGTATCTTAGATACCAGTTCAGCCACAGCAGGAAAGGGCACCAGTCAGTTATAAGGCCTTTGTTCCAGAGCCTAGATCTCAGATGACATTTCTAGACACACTATGAGCCAGAAGGAAACCTGCTGCCTTAAAGGAAAGGACACAGTCCTGGCAGCATTCATCACCTGCTAACTGAAGAGCCTTTGGGCCCTGAATAACCAGCAACAATACACAGGTATTATGTCCGGAACCTTTGGTGAGCCTCTGACACTTGCTGATTTCAGGTGAGACTCAGCACATTATCTGCTGTGGTGGCTATGGGACAAAACTCCTTCTGCTTAAGAAAAGCAGAGGGAAAAGTAAAGGGGACTTTGTCTTGAACCTCAGGTACCAGCATGGTGATGGGGGGTAGAATATAAAGTGGGTTCTTGGGGCCCCCAATTCTAGGACTTGACTCTTAAATGGCATTTCTGGATATGCCCTGGGCCAGAGGGGAGCCTACTGCCCTAAAATGTGAGTTCCAGGCCAGGCAGTATTCACCACAGGCTGACTTAAGAGCCCTTGGGCCTTAAGGGAGCAATGGCTAGTAGTCTGGAAGTACTCCTCATGGTCTGGGGTGGTGGTGACTACAGGGAGAGAAGCCTCTGCCTTTGGAAAGAGGAGGAAAGAGTGGGAAGGATGGTGTTTTGTTTGAGTGCCACCTCAGCCACAATAAAATAGAACACCAAGTAGACTTCTAAGGTTTTTTACTCTAGTCTCTAATGCCCAGACAGCACCTCTGGACCCACCTGGGATCTGAGGGACCTTGGCACTCTGAAGGGAAGGACATAGGTCTGGCTGACTTTGTCACCTGCTGATTGTAGTGCACCAGGGCCTTGAGTGAACATAGGTAGTAGCCAAGGAATGATTATACCAGGCTTTGGGTGAGACCCAAATGCTGTGCTGGCTTCAGATTTGACCCAGCAGAGTCAGAGTAGTGGTGGCCACAGGGGTGCTTGTGTCACTCCACCTCCAACTGTAGGTGGATCAGGACAGAGAGACACTCTGTTTGGGAGGAAATAGGAAAGAAAACAAGAATCTCTGCCTGGTAATCCAAAGAATTCTTTCAGATCTGGTCCAAGACCATCAAGGCAGTACCTCTATGGGTCTGGAAAAACCACAGTGTTACTGGCTTGGGGTGCCCCCTAAAGTAGATACAGGTTAGATCACAACACCCAAGTACTTCCAAATATCCCAAGAAGGATGGCTACAAATAAGCCCAGATGGTGAAGACTACAGTAAATACCTAACTCTTCAATGCCCAGACACTGAAGAATATCTACAAGAATCAACACCATCCAAGAAAACATAACTTCACCAAAAGAACTAAGTAAACTTAGTTCAGGGACCAATCCTGAAGAAACAGAGATAAGTGACCTTTCAGACAGAAAATTCAAAATAGTTGTGTTGAGGATACTCAAAGAAATTAAACGTAACACAGAGAAAGAATTCAGAATTATATCACATAAATTTAACAATGATACTAAAATAATTAGAAAGAATCAGGCAGAAATTCTGGAGCTGAAAAATGCAATTAGCATAATGAAGAAAGCATCAGAGTCCTTTAATAGCAGAATGCATCAAGCAGAAGAAAGAATTAGTGAGCTTGAAGTTGGGCTATTTGAACATACACAGACAGAGGAGACAAAAGAAAAGGAATAAAAAACAAGGAAGGATGCCTACAGAATCTAGGAAATAGACTCAAAAGGGCAAATCTAAGAGTTATTGGCCTTAAACAAGAGGTAGAGAAAGAGAAGGTCGAAAGTTTATTCAAAGGAATAATAAAAGAGAACTTCCCAAACCTAGAGAAAGATATTAATATCCAAGTACAAGAAGGTTATAGAACACCAAGGAAGACTATCTCAAGGCATTTAATATCAAACTCCCAAAGGTGAAGGATAAAGAAAGGATCCTAAAAGCAGCAAGAGAAAAGAAACAAATAACAGACATTGGAGCTCTGATACATTTGGCAGCAGACTTTTCAGTGGAAACCTTACAGGCCAGGAGAGAGTGACAGGACATTTTTAAAGTGCTGAAGGAAAAAAAAAACTTTAATCTAGAATAGTATATCCAGTGAAAATATCCAACAAACATGAAGGAGAAATACTTTCCCTGACAAACAAGAGCTGAGGGATTTCATCAATACCAGAATTGTCCTACAAAAAATGCAGGACAGTTAAAGGGAGTATTTCAATCAGAAAGAAAAGGACATTAAAGAGTGATAAATACACAGAAAAACACAGAATATTATAACAATGTAACTGTGGTGTGTAAACTACTCTTATCCTAAGTAGAAAGACTAAACGATGAGCCAAACAAAAATAAACTACAACAATCTTTCAAGACATAGTACAATAAGATATAAGTAGAAACAAAAAACCATTTAAAAGCAGGCTGACCAAGTTAAGACATAGTTTTTATTAGTTTTCTTTTTGCTTGTTTGTTTATTCAAATAGTTGTTAAGTTGTTATCAGGTTAAAATAGTGGGTTGTATAGCATTTGCAAGCTTCATGGTAACCTCAAACCAAAAAACACACAATGGACACACAAAAAATAAAAAGCAAGAAACTATATCATATCACCAGAGAAAATCACTTCACTAGAAGAAGACAAGAAAGAACCAAACAAGGAAGAGAAAACCAGAAAATAATAACAAAATGGCAGGAGTAAGTCCTTACTTATCGATAATAACATTAAATGTAAATTGACTAAACTATCCAATCAAAAGACATAGACTGGCTGAATAAATGAAAAAATAAGAACCATTTATCTGTTGCCCAGAAAAAACACACTTCACCTATAAAGATACACAAAGACTGAAAATAAAGGGATAAAAAAAGATATTCCATGTGAATAAAAATCAAAAAAGAGCAGGAATTGCTAAACGTATATCAGGTAAAATAGACATCAAGACAGAAACTCTAAGAAAAGAGAAAGAGTGCCACTATATAATGATAAAGGTATCAATTCAGCAAAAGGACATAATTTTAATATGTATGCACCCAAACTGGAGCACACAGCTATATAAAGCAAATATTAAAGCTAAATAGAGAGATGGGCCCCAATACAATAGCTGAAGATTTCAACAGCCTACTTTCAGCATTGGACAGATAATCCAGACAGAAAATAAACAAAGAGGTGGGGTGGGGCCAAGATGGCAGACTAGAAGCAGCAGTGTTCAGAGGCTCCCATGAGAAAAAACAAAAAACAAAAAAAAAATAAGCATACTAATCCTTCACTGCCAACCAAGGTATCCAGGTTCTCTCATCAAAATTGACCAGAAGGCTGGTGTGACCCATGGAGAGAAGGAAGAACAGTGTGGTGTGGCAGCCCACCTGAAAGCCACAAGGGGAAGGGGAGCTCCCTACCCCCAGCCAAGGGAGGCAGTGAGTGAGCGCACTACCCAGTGGGGAAACTGTGCTTTTTACATGGAACTGTACAACCCATGGACTGGAAGATCCCAATTGTGAACCCACATCACCAGGACCTAGTATCCCAAACGTGGAATGCACAGATTCTTACAGCCTTTCAGCTCGAATCTGCCTAAGCCTACCAAACTGCGGGACGAGGGGTGACCAGAGCCAGCCACCACTGCCTGCTGTCTAAGCCCTTTGAGCTGCTTGGGGGAGGGGCAGCAGCCGGCACTGGAACTCTCAACTGCCTAACATTCTAAGCTCCCTGGGCAGAAAAGGGCAGCACCCTTTTCTGTAGCTCCAGGTTGCACTTTTTCCCTGCTGGAGCCAGGGAGGCTGGATGGCTTGGTCCCAAGATTTGTTCCTACAGCCCAAGACACCAGCTGTGGCAGTCTGCCACCAGAGTGCCTCCTCAGGTCTAACCCTGATTCATCCTTTCTCAGTGGGTGGGGCTTCCTTGCAGGATCTCCAATAACTCCAGCCAGAGGTTCAGGGACAGAATTCGGATTTCCCTTGGCCTGCACCCCTAGGGGAAGGGGTGGCCACAGTCGCTGCAGACCAGCAGACATAGCTTCTCCTCCTGGTAGTTCTGAGGAATCCGGGCAGCCCAGATGAGTGGGTTTTCCCCCAGCGAAACATGCCCTCTCCATCAAGGGACAAAGTGCTTCGTTAAACAGGTCCTGCTCCCAGTGCCACCCAACTGGGTGAGGCACTCCAACAAGGGTTGTTAGATACCCTATACAGGAGCAATCCTACTGGCATCAGGTTGGTACCTATCAAGGTCAGAAGACACAGAAAAGGTGCTGGCACCCATTTTTGCTGCTCTCCAGCCTCTTGAATGACATCTGCCGGCACAAAAGCAAATCAGATGAACAGTACCTGAAGTGAACCCCCAGCAAACTGCAGCAGCCCTGCAGAAGAGGGACCTGACTATTGAAACAAAAACAAGCAAGTGGAAAGTGGCAACAATGCATCAACAACAACAACAAAAGGCCCCCACAAAAACCCCATCAAGGGTCAGCAACCTCAAAGACCAAAACTAGACAAACTCATGAAGATGGGGAAGAATCAGTGAAAAAAGTGCCAAAAACCCAAAAGGCTGGAGTGCCTCCTCTCCTCCAAATGATTGCAACATCCCTGCATCAAGGGGCAGAACTGCACAGAGGATCAGATAGATGAATTGACAGAAGTAGGCTTCAGAAGATGGGTAATAAAAAACTACGATGAGCTAAAGGAAAATGTTCTAACCCAATGCAGAGAAGCTAAGAACTTTGATAAAAGGTTTGAGGAATTGCTAACTAGAATAACCAGTTTAGAGAGGAACATCAATGACCTGATGGAGCTGAAAAACATAGCATGAGAACTTCATGAAGCATACACAAGTATCAACAGCTGAATTGACCAAGTGAAAGAAAGGATATCAGTGTTTGAAGACCACCTTACTGAAATAAGAAATGCAGACAAGAATAAAGAAAAAAGAATGAAAAGGAATGAACAAAGCCTCTAAGAAATATGGGACTTCATAAAAAGATCTAACCTATGATTGACTGGAGTACCAATAGGAGATGGGAAGAATGGAAACAAGCTGGAAAACACACTTCAGGATATTATCCAGGAGAACTTCCCCAACATAGCAAGACAGGCCAACATGCAAATTCAGGAAATACAGACAACACCATTAAGATACTCCACAAGAAGATCAACCCCAAGATACATAATCATCAGATTCTCCAAAGTCAAAATGAAGGAAAAACTGTTAAGGGCAGCCAGAGAGAAAGACCAGGTCACATACAAAGCCCATCAGACTAACAGCAGACCTCTCAGCAGAAACTCAGAAGAGATTGGGGGCCAATATTCAACATTCTTAAAGAAAAGAATTTTCAACCCAGAATTTCATATCCAGCCAAACTAAGTTTCATAAGGGAAGAAAAAATAAAATCCTGTTTAGACAAGCAAATGCTGAGGGATTTTGTTACCACTAGGCCTGCCCTACAAGAGCTCCTGAAAGAAGCCCTAAATATGGAAAGGATAAACTTGTACCAGCCACCGCAAAAACACACCAAAATATAAAGACCAATTATATTATGGAGAAACTACATCAACTAGTATGCAAAATAACCAAATAGCATCATGATAACAGGATCAAATTCACACATAACAATACTAACCTTCCATATAAATGGGCTAAATGTCCCAATTAAAAGACACAGACTGGCAATTTAGATAAGGAGTCAAGACCCATTGGTGTGTTGTAGTCAGGAGACCCATCATACATGCAATGACGCATATAGGCTGAAAATAAAGAGGTAGAGGAAAATTTACCAAGCAAATGGAAAGAAAAAAAAGCAGGGGTTCAGATTTTAAATCAACAAAGATCAAAAAGGACAAAGAAGGGCATTACATAATGGTAAGGGGAAGAATTCAACAAGATGAGCTAACTATTGTGAGTATATATGCAACCAATACTGGAGCACTCAAATTCATGAAACAAGTTCTCAGAGACCTACAAAGAGACTTAGACTCCCACACAGTGATAGTGGAAGACTTTCACTCCCCATTGTCAGTATTAGACAGATCAATGAGACAGAAAATTAACAAGGATATTCAGGACTTGAACTCAGCTATGGATCAAGTGGACCTAGTAGATGTCTTTGGAACTCTCTACCCCAAATCAATAGAATATATATTTTTTCTCAGTGCTACATGGCACTTATTCTACAATCAACCACATAATTTGAAGTAAAACACTCCTCAGCAAATGAAAAAGAACTGAGATTATGACAAACAGTATCTTAGACCACACTGCAATCAAATTAGAACTCAGGATTAAGAAACTCACCTAAAACCACACAATTTCATGGAAATTGAACAACCTGCTCCTGAATGACTCATGGGTAAATAATGAAATTAACGCATAAATCAAGAAGTTCTTTGAAACCAATAAGAACAAAGAGACAACATACCAGAATCTCTAAATACAACTAAAGCAGTGCTAAGAGGGAAATTTATAGCACTAAAGGCCCACATCAGAAAGCTGGAAAGATCTCAAATTGACACCCTAACATCACAGTTAAAAGAGCTAGAGAGGCAAGAGAAAATGAATCCAAAAGCTAGCAGAAGACAATAAATAATTAAGATCAGAGCCAAATTGAAGGAGACAGAGATACAAAAAACCCTCCAAAAAATCAAAAAATCCAGGAGCTGTTTAAAAAAAAAAATTAACAAAATAGACCACTAGCTAGACTAATAAGAGAGAGGAGAATCAAATAGACACAATAAAATGATAAAGGGGATATCACCATTGATCCCACAGAAATACCAGCCATGATCAGAGAATACTAAACAACTCTATGCAAATAAACTAGAAAATCTAGAAGAAATGGATAAATTGCTGAATGTGTACACCCTACCAAGAGTAAACCAGAGAGAAATTGAATCCCTGGATAGACCAATAACAAGTTCTGAAATTGAGGAAGTAATTAATAGTCTACCAATCGTAAAAAGCCCAGGGCCAGATGGATTCACAGCTGAATTCTATCAGAAGTACAAAGAGGAGCTGGTACCACACCTTCTGAAACTATTCCAAATAATTGAAAAGGAGGGACTCCTCTCTAACTCATTTTATGAAGCCAGCAGCATCTTGATACCAAAACCAGAAAGAGACACAACAAAAAGAGAAAACTTCAGGCCAGTATCCCTGATGAACATCTGTGCAAAAATCCTCAATAAAATACTGGCAAACCGAATACAGCAGCACATCAAAAAACTTATCCACCACGATCAAGTCAGCTTCATCCCTGGTATGGAAAGCTGATTCAACATATGCAAATCAATAAACATAATCCACCACATAAACACAACCAAAGAAAAAAAACCACATGATTATCTCCATAGATGCAGAAAAGGCCTTTGATAAAATTCAACATCCCTTCATGTTAAAAACTCTCAATAAACTGGATATTGATGGAACTCTCAATGAACTAGATATTGATATTCATAAATAAGAGCTATTTATGAAAACCCACAGCCAATATCATACGCTTTGAAAACTAGTAAAAGATTGGGTAGAGCCAAGATGGCTGAATAGGAACAGCTCCAGTCTACAGCTTCCAGCATGAGCCACGCAGAAGATGGGTGATTTCTGCATTTCCAACTGAGGTACTAGGTTCATCTCACTGGGGAGTGCCGGACAGTGGGTGCAGGACAGTGGGTGCAGCACACTGTGTGTGAGCCAAAGCAGGGTGAGGCATCACCTCACCCAGGAAGCGCAAGGGGTCAGGGAATTCCCTTTCCTAGTCAAAGAAAGGGGTGACAGACGGCACCTGGAAAATCGGGTCACTCCCACCCTAACACTGTGCTTTTCCAATGGGCTTAACAAACGGCACACCAGGAGATTATATCCTGCACCTGGCTTAGAGGGTCCTACGGCCATGGAGCCTCGCTCATTGCTAGCACAGCAGTGTGAGATCAAACTGCAAGGCAGCAGCGAGGCTGGGGGTGGGGCGCCCAACATTGCCGAGACTTGAGTAGGTAAACAAAGCAGCCAGGAAGCTCGAACTGGGTGGAGCCCACCAAGCTCAAGGAGGCCTGCCTGCCTCTGTAGACTCCACCACTGGGGGCAGGGCACAGACAAATAACAGGCAGCAGTAACCTCTGCAGATGTAAATGTCCCTGTCTGACAGCTTTGAAGAGAGTAGTGGTTCTCCCAACACGCAACTGGAGATCTGAGAATGGACAGGCTGCCTGCTCAAGTGGGTCCCTGACCCCCGACTAGCCTAACTGGGAGGCATCCCCCAGCAGGGGCAGACTGACACCTCACACGGCCGAGTACTACTCTGAGACAAAACTTCCAGAGGAGCAATCAGGCAACAGGATTTGCAGGTCGCCAATATTCACTGTTCTGCAGCCACCACTGTTGATACCCAGGCAAACAGGGTCTGGAGTGGACCTCCAGCAAACTCCAACAGACCTGCAGCTGAGAGTCCTGACTGTTAGAAGGAAAACTAACAAACAGAAAGGACATCCACACCAAAAACCCATCTGTACGTCACCATCATCAAAGACCAAAAGTAGATAAAACCACAAAGATGGGGAAAAAACAGAGCAGAAAAACCAGAAACTCTAAAAATCAGAGTGCCTCTCCTCCTTCAAAGAAACAAAGCTCCTCACCAGTAACAGAACAAAGCTTCATGGAAAATAACTTTGATGAGCTGAGAGAAGGCTTCAGAAGATCAAACTACTCTGAGCTAAAGGAGGAAGTTCGAACCAATGGCAAAGAAGTTAAAAACCTTGAAAGAAAATTAGACTAATGGCTAACTAGAATAACCAATGCAGAGAAGTCCCTAAAGGACCTGATGGAACTGAAAACCACAGCACGAGAACTACGTGACAAATGCACAAGCCTTAGCTGATGCGACCAACTGGAAGAAAGGGTATCACTGATGGAAGACAAAATGAATGAAATGAAGTGAGAAGAGAAGTTTAGAGAAAAAAGAATAAAAAGAAATGAACAAAGCCTCCAAGAAATATGGGACTATGTGAAAAGACCAAATCTACATCTGATTGGTGTATCTGAAACTGACAGGGAGAATGGAACCAAGATGGAAAACATTCTGCAGGATATTATCCAGGAGAACTTCCCCAATCTAGCAAGGCAGGCCAACATTCAAATTCAGGAAATACAGAGAAAACCACAAAGACACCCCTTGAGAAGAGCAACTCCAAGACACATAATTGTCAGATTCATAAAAGTTGAAATGAAGGAAAAAATCTTAAGGGCAGCCAGAGAGAAAGGTTGGGTTACCCACAAAGGGAAGCCCATCAGACTAACAGCTGATTTCTCCGCAGAAACTCTACAAGCCAGAAGAGAGTGGGGGGTCAATATTCAACGTTCTTAAAGAAAAGAATTTTCAACCCAGAATTTCATATCCATCCAAACTAAGCTTCATAAATGAAGGAGAAATAAAATACTTTACAGACAAGCAAATGCTGAGAGATTTTGTCACCACCAGACCTGCCCTAAAAGAGCTCCTGAAGAAGGCACTAAACATGGAAAGGAACAACTGGTACCAGCCACCGCAAAAATATGCCAAATTGTAAAGACCATTGATGCTAGCAAGAAACTGCATCAACTAACGAGCAAAATAACCAGCTAACATCATAATGACAGGATCAAATTCACACATAACAAAATTAACCTTAAATATAAATGGACTAAATGCTCCAGTTAAAAGACACAGACTGGCAAACTGGATAAAGAGTCAAGACCCATCAGTGTGCTGTATTCAGGAAACCCATCTCATGTGCAGAGACACACATAGGCTCAAAATAAAGAGATGGAGGAAGATATACCAAGCAAATGGAAAACAAAAAAAGGCAGGGGTTGCAATCTCAGTCTCCGATAAAACAGACTTTAAAACAACAAAGATCAAAAGAGACAAAGAAAGCCATTACATAATGGTAAAGGGATTAATTCAACAAGAAGAGCTAACTATCCTAAATATATATGCACCCAATACAGGAGCACATAGATTCATAAAGCAAGTCCTTAGAGACCTACAAAGAGACTTAGACTCCCACACAATAATAATGGGAGACTTTAACACCCCACTGTCAACATTAGACAGAAAAACAAGACAAAAAGTTAACAAGGATATCCAGGAATTGAACTCAGCTCTGCACCAAGTGGACCTAATAGACATCTACAGAACTCTCCACCCCAAATCAACAGAATATACATTCTTTTCAGCACCACACCACACCTATTCCAAAATTGACCACATAGTTGGAAGTAAAGCACTCCTCAGCAAATGTAAAAGAACAGAAATTATAACAAACTATCTCTCAGACCACAGTGCAATCAAACTAGAACTCAGGATTAAGAAACTCACCCAAAATGGCTCAATGACATGGAAACTGAACAAACTGCTCCTGAATGACTACTGGGTACATTAGGAAATGAAGGCAGAAATAAAGTTGTTCTTTCAAGCCAAAGAGAACAAAGATACAACATATCAGAATCTCTGGGATGCATTCAAAGCAGTGTGTAGAGGGAAATTTATAGCACTAAATGCCCACAAGAGAAAGCAGGAAAGATCTAAAATTGACACCCTAACATCACAATTAAAAGAACTAGAGAAGCAAGAGCAAACACATTCAAAAGCTAGCAGAAGGCAAAAAATAACTAAGATCAGAGCAGAACTGAAGGAAATAGAGACACAAAAAACCTTTCAAAAAAATCAATGAATCCAGGAGCTCGTTTTTTGAAAAGATCAACAAAATTGATATACCACTAGCAAGACTAATAAAGAAGAAAAGAGAGAAGAATCAAATAGACGCAATAAAAAGAGATAAAGAGGATATCACCACCGATCCCACAGAAATACAAACTACCATCAGAGAATACTATAAACACCTCTATGCAAATAAACTAGAAAATCTAGAAGAAATGGATAAATTCCTCGACACATACACACTCCCAAGACTAAACCAAGAAGTTGAATCTCTGAATAGACCAATAACAGGTTCTGAAATTGAGGCAATAATTAATAGCTTACCAACCAAAAAAAGTCCAGGACCAGATGGATTCACAGCCGAATTCTACCAGAGGTACAAGAAGGAACTGGTACCATTCCTCCTGAAACTATTCCAATCAATAGAAAAAGAGGGAATCCTCCCTAACTCATTTTATGAGGCCAGCATCATCCTGATACCAAAGCCTGGCAGAGACACAACAAAAAAAAGAGAATTTTAGACCAATATCCTTGATGAACATTGATGCCAAAATCCTCAATAAAATACTGGCAAACCAAATCCAGCAGCACATCAAAAAGCTTATCCACCATGATCAAGTGGACTTCATCCCTGGGATGCAAGGCTCGTTCAACATACACAAATCAATAAACATAATCCAGCATATAAACAGAACCAAAGACAAAAACCACATGATTATCTCAATAGATTCAGAAAAGGCCTTTGACAAAATTCAACAACGCTTCATGCTAAAAACTCTCAATAAACTAGGTATTGATGGGATCTATCTCAAAATTATAAGAGCTGTCTGACAAACCCACAGCCAATATCATACTGAATGGACAAAAACTGGAAGCATTCCCCTTGAAAACTGGCACAAGACAGGGATTCCCTCTCTCACCACTCCTATTCAACATAGTGTTGGAAGTTCTGGCCAGGGCAATCAGACAGGAGGAGAAAATAAAGGGCATTCAATTAGGAAAAGAGGAAATCAAATTGTTCCTGTTTGCAGATGACATGACTGTATATCTAGAAAGCTCCATCATCTCAGCCCAAAATCTTCTTAAGCTGATAAGCAACTTCAGCAAAGTCTCAGGATACAAAATCAACGTACAAAAATCACAAGCATTCTTATACACCAATAACAGACAAACAGAGAGCCAAATCATGAGTGAACTTCCATTCACAATTGCTTCAAAGAGAATAAAATACCTACAAATCCAACTTACAAGGGACGTGAAGGACCTCTTCAAGGAGAACTACAAACCACTGCTCAATGAAACAAAAGAGGATACAAACAAATGGGAGAACATTCCATGCTCATGGGTAGGAAGAATCAATATCATGAAAATGGCCATACTGCCCAAGGTAATTTATAGATTCAATGCCATCCCCATCAGGCTACAAATGACTTTCTTCACAGAATTGGAAAAAACTACTTTAAAGGTTGTATGGAACCAAAAAAGAGCCCACATCACCAAGTCAATCCTAAACCAAAAGAACAAAGCTGGAGACATCATGCTACCTGACTTGAAACTATACTACAAGGCTACAGTAACCAAAACAGCATGGCACTGGTACCAAAACAGACATATAGACCAACGGAACAGAACAGAGCCCTCAGAAATAATGCCGCATGGCTACAACTATCTGATCTTTGATAAACCTGACAAAAACAAGAAATGGGGAAAGGATTCCCTATTTAAGAAATGGTGCTGGGAAAACTGGCTACCCATATGTAGAAAGCTGAAACTGGATCCCTTCCTTATACCTTATACAAAAATTAATTCAAGATGGATTAAAGACTTAAATGTTAGACCTAAAACCATAAAAACCCTAGAAGAAAACCTAGGCAATACCATTCAGGACATAGGCATGGGCAAGGACTTCATGTCTAAAACACCAAAAGCAATGGCCACAAAAGCCAAAATTCACAAATGGGATCTAATTAAACTAAAGAGCTTCTGCACAGCAAAACAAACTACCATCAGAGTGAACAGGGAACCTACAGAATGGGAGAAAATTTTTGCAATCTACTTATCTGACAAATGGCTAATATCCAGAATCTACAATGAACTCCAACAAATTTACAAGAAAAAAACAAACAACCCCATCAAAAAGTGGGTGAAGGCTATGAACAGACACTTCTCAAAAGAAGACATTTATGCAGCCAACAGACACATGAAAAAATGTTCATCATCACTGGCCATCAGAGAAATGCAAATCAAAACCACAATGAGATACCATCTCACACCAGTTAGAATGGCGATCATTAAAAAGTCAGGAAACAACAGGTGCTGGAGAGGATGTGGAGAAATAGGAACACTTTTACACTGTTGCTGGGATTGTAAACTAGTTCAACCATTGTGGAAGTCAGTGTGGTGATTCCTCAGGGATCTAGAACTAGAAATACCATTTGACCCAGCAATCCCATTACTGGGTATATACCCAAAGGATTATAAATCATGCTCTATAAAGACACATGCACACGTATGTTTATTGCAGCACTATTCACAATAGCAAAGACTTGGAACCAACCCGAATGTCCAACAATGATAGACTGGATTAAGAAAATGTGGCACATATACACCATGGAATACTATGCAGCCATAAAAAATGATTAGTTCATGTCCTTTGTAGGGACATGGATGAAGCTGGAAACCATCATTCTCAGGAAACTATCTCAGGGACAAAAAACCAAACACCACATGTTCCCACTCATAGGTGGGAATTGAACAATGAGAACACATGGACACAGGAAGGGGAACATCACACACCAGGGCCTGTTGTGGGGTGGGGGGAGCAGGGAGGGATAGCATTAGGAGATATACCTAATGCTAAATGATGAGTTAATGGGTGCAGCACACCAACATGGCACATATATACACATGTAACAAACCTGCATGTTGTGCACATGTACCCTAAAACTTAAAGTATAATAATAATAAAATTTTAAAAAAGGATAACTAGTAAAAGACAAGGATGCCCTCTCTCACCACTCCTATTTAACACAGTATTGGAAGCTCTGGCCAGAGCAATCCGGCAACAAAAAGAAATAAAGCGTATTCAAATAGGAAGAGAGGAAGCCAAGTTGTCTCTGTTTGCAGATGACATGATTTTATATTTAGAAAACCTCATCATGTATGCCCAAAAATTTCTTGAACTGATAAGCAACTTCAGCAAAGTCTCAGGATACAAAATCAATGTACAAAATTCACAAGCATTCCTTCACACCAACATTAGACAAGCAGGCAGCGAAATCATGAATGAACTCCCATTCACAATCGCTACAAAGAGAATAAAATACCTAGGAATACTATTTACAAGCAATGTGAAGGACCTCTTCAAGGGGAACTACAAACCACTGTTCAAGGAAATAGGAGAGGACACAAACAAATGGGAAAGCATTCCATGCTCATAGATAGGAAGAATCAATATTGTAAAAATGGCCATGTTACTCAAAGTAATTTTTAGATTTGATGCTATTCCCATCAAACGACAATTGACATTTTTCACAGAAGTACAAAAAAACTATTTTAAATCTCATATGGAATCAAAGAAGACCCCATATAGCCAGGACAATCCTAAGCAAAAAGAACAAAGCTGGAGGCATCATGCTACCTCACTTCAAACTATACTACAAGACTACAGTAACCAAAACAGCATGGTACTGGTACCAAAACAGCATGGTACTAGTACCAAAACAGCATGGTACTAGTACCAAAACAGCATGGTACTGGTACCAAAACAGACATATAGACCAATGTAGCAGAACAGAGACCTCAGAAATAATGCCACATGTCTACAACCGTATGATCTTTGACAAACCTGACAAAAACAAGCAACAGGGAAAGGATCTCTTATTCAGTAAATGGTGCGAGGAAAACTGGTTAGCCATACACAAAAAAACTGAAACTAGACCCCTTCCTTACACCTTATACAAAAATTAAATCAGGATGGATAAAAGAATTAAATATAAAAACCAAAAACCCTAAAAGAAAACCTAGGCAATACCATTCAGGACATAAGCAGAGGCAAAGACTTCATGACAAAAATGCCAAAAGCAATTGCAACAAAAGCCAAAACTGACAAATAAGATCAAATTAAACTAAAGAGTTTCTGCACAGCAAAAGAAACTATCATCAGAGTCAACAGGCAACCTACAGAATGGGAGAAAATTTTTGCAATCTATCCATCTGACAAAGGTCTAATATCCAGAATTTACAAGGAACTTAAACAAACGTACAAGAAAAAAAAAACCTTCAATAGGCAGGTGAAGATTATAAACAGACACTTCTCAAAAGGAGACATTTACATGGCCAAGAAACATATGAAAAACAGCTCAACATCACTGATCTTTGGAGAAAAGAAAATGAAAACCACAATGAGATACCAACTCATGCCAGTCAGAGTGGTGATTATTACAAAGTTAGGAAGCAATAGATGCTGGTGAGGCTGTGGAGAAGTAGAAACACTTTTCCACTGTTGGTGGGAGTGTAAAATAGTTCAACCATTGTGGAAGACCATATGGTGATTCCTCAAGACTAGAACCAGAAATACCACTTGACCCAGCAATCTCATTACTGGGTATATATCCAAAGTGATATAAGTTATTCTGCTATAAAGACACATGCACACATATGTTTATTGCAACACTATTTACAATAGCAAAGACAAGGAACCAACCCAAATGCTCATCAATGACATACTGGATAAAGAAACTGTAGTTCATATACACCACGGAATACTATGCAGTCATAAAAAGGAATGAGATCAAGTCCTCTGCAGGGACATGGATGAAGCTGGAAGCCATCATCCTCAGCAAACTAACACAGGAACAGAAAACTAAACACCACCTGTTCTCACTCATAAGTGGGAGTTGAACATTCAAAACTCATGGACACAGAGAGGGGAACAACACACACCAGGGCCTGTTGGGTGGTGGAGGATGAGGGGAGGGAACTTAGATGATGGCTCAATAGGTACAGCAAACCACCATGGGACACGTATACCCATGTAACAAACCTGTATGTTCTGCACATGTATCCCTTGTTTTTAGAAGAAATAAAGAAGAAAAAAATCAACAAAAAAGTCAGAGTTAATCTGCACTATGGACCAAATGGATTTAATAAATATTTACAGAACATTTCATCCAGGAGCTGCAGAATACACATTCTTTTCTCAGCACATGGATCATTCTGAAGGACAGACTATACGTTAGGTCACAAAACAAGTCTTAAAATGTTTTTTGACTTTTTTTTAAAAATGAAATAATATCATGCAGCTTCTCTGACCACAATGGAATAAAACTAGAAATAAAAAGAGTATTTTGGAAACCATACAAATACATGGAAATTAAACAATATGCTTTTGAATGACCTGTGGGCCAATGAGGAAATTAAGATGGAAACCGAAAAACTTTCTGAAACAAATGATAATGAAAAAAACAATGTATTAGTCCGTTCTCATGCTGCTAATAAAAACATACCTGAGACTGGGTAATTTGTAAAGGAAAGAGATTCAATTGACTCAGTTCAGCCTGGCTGGGGAGGCCTCACAGTAATGGTAGAAGGTGAAGGAAGAGCAAAGTCATGTCTTACATGGTGGCACACAAGAGAGGATGTGCAGGGGAACTCCTCTTTATAAAATCATTAGATCGGGAGGAGCCAAGATGGCCGAATAGGAACAGCTCCAGTCTACAGCTCCCAGCATGAGTGACGCAGAAGATGGGTGATTTCTGCATTTCCATCTGAGGTACCACGTTCATCTCACTAGGGAGTGCCAGAGAGTGGGCGCAGGTCAGTGGGTGAGTGCACCGTGCACCAGCCGAAGCAGGGGCGAGGCATTGCCTCACTCGGGAAGTGCAAGGGGTCAGGGAGTTCCCTTTCCAGGGGTGACAGACGGCACCTGGAAAATCGGGCCACTCCCAGCCGAATACTGTGCTTTTCCGACACGGGCTTAGGAAACGGTGCCCCAGGAGAGTGTAGCCCACACCTGGCTCAGAGGGTCCTACACCCACGGAGTCTCGCTGATTGCTAGCACAGCAGTCTGAGATCAAACAGCAAGTCCGCAGTGAGGCTGGGAGAGTTGCGCCCGCCATTGCCCAGGCTCACTTAGGTAAACAAAGCAGCTGGGAAGCTTGAACTGGGTGGAGCCCACCACAGCTCAAGGAGGCCTGCCTGCCTCTCTAGGCTCCACCTCTGGGGGCAGGGCACAGACAAACAAAAAGACAGCAGTAACCTCTGCAGACTTAAATGTCCCTGTCTGACAGCTTTGAGGAGAGCAGTGGTTCTCCCAGCACGTAACTGGAGATCTGAGAACGGGCAGACTGCCTCCTCAAGTGGGTCCCTGACCCCTGACCCCCGAGCAGCCTAACTGGGAGGCACCACCCAGCAGGGGCAGACTGACACCTCACATGGCCGGCCAGGTACTCCAACAGACCTGCAGCTGAGGGTCCTGTCTGTTAGAAGGAAAACTAACAGAAAGGACATCCACACCAAAAACCCATCTGTACATCACCATCATCAAAGACCAAAAGTAGATAAAACCACAAAGATGGGGAAAAAACAGAGCAGAAAAACTGGAAACTCTAAAAAGCAGAGTACCTCTCCTCCTACAAAGGAACGCAGTTCCTCACCAGCAACGGAACAAAGCTGGATGGAGAATGACTTTGACGAGCTGAGAGAAGAAGGCTTCAGACGATCAAATTACTCTGAGCTACGGGAGGATATTCAAACCAAAGGCAAAGAAGTTGAAAACTTTGAAAACAATTTAGAAGAATGTATAACTAGAATAACCAATACAGAGAAGTGCTTAAAGGAGCTGATGGAGCTGAAAACCAAGGCTCGAGAACTACGTGAAGAATGCAGAAGCCTCAGGAGCTGATGCGATCAAATGGAAGAAAGGGTATCAGCCCTGGAAGATGAAATGAATGAAATGAAGTGAGAAGGGAAGTTTAGAGAAAAAAGAATAAAAAGAAACGAGCAATGCCTCCAAGAAATGTGGGACTATGTGAAAAGACCAAATCTATGTCTGACTGGTGTACCTGAAAGTGACGGGGAGAATGGAACCAAGTTGGAAAACACTCTGCAGGATATTATCCAGGAGAACTTCCCCAATCTAGCAAGGCAGGCCAACATTCAGATTCAGGAAATACAGAGAACACCACAAAGATACTCCTCGAGAAGAGCAACTCCAAGACACATAATTGTCAGATTCACCAAAGTTGAAATGAAGGAAAAAATGTTAAGGGCAGCCAGAGAGAAAGGTCGGGTTACCATCAAAGGGAAGCCCATCAGATTAACAGCAGATCTCTCGGCAGAAACCCTACAAGCCAGAAGAGAGTGGAGGCCAATATTCAACAATCTTAAAGAAAAGAATTTTCAACCCAGAATTTCATATCCTGCCAAACTAAGCTTCATAAGTGAAGGAGAAATAAAATACTTTACAGACAAGCAAATGCTGAGAGATTTTGTCACCACCAGGCCTGCCCTAAAAGAGCTCCTGAAGGAAGCACTAAACATGGAAAGGCACAACCGGTACCAGCCACTGCAAAATCATACCAAAATGTAAAGACCATTGAGACTAGGAAGAGACTGCATCAACTAACGCGCAAAATAACCAGCCAACATCATAATGACAGGATCAGATTCACACATAACAATATTAACTTTAAATGTAAATGGACTAAATGCTCCAATTAAAGACACAGACTGGCAAATTGGATAAAGACTCAAGACCCATCAGTGTGCTGTATTCAGGAAACCCATCTCACGTGCAGAGACACACATAGGCTCAAAATAAAAGGATGGAGGAAGATCTACCAAGCAAATGGAAAACAAAAAAAGGCAGGGGTTGCAATCCTAGTCTCTGATAAAACAGACTTTAAACCAACAAAGATCAAAAGAGAAAAAGAAGGCCATTACATAATGGTAAAGGGATTAATTCAACAAGAAGAGCTAACTATCCTAAATATATATGCACCCAATACAGGAGCACCCAGATTCATAAAGCAAGTCCTGAGTGACCTACAAAGTGACTTAGACTCCCACACATTAATAATGGGAGACTTTAACACCCCACTGTCAAATTAGACAGATCAACGAAACAGAAAATCAACAAGGATACCCAGGAATTGAACTCAGCTCTGCACCAAGCACACCTAATACACATCTACAGAACTCTCCACCCCAAATCAACAGAATATACATTTTTTTCAGCACCACACCACACCTATTCCAAAATTGACCATATACTTGGAAGTAAAGCTCTCCTCAATAAATGTAAAAGAACAGAAATTATAACAAACTATCTCTCAGATCACAGTGCAATCAAGCTAGAGCTCAGGATTAAGAATCTCACCCAAAACCGCTCAACTACGTGGAAACTGAACAACCTGCTCCTGAATGACTACTGGGTACATAACAAAATGAAGGCAGAAATAAAGATGTTCTTTGAAACCAATGAGAACAAAGACACAACATACCAGAATCTCTGGGATGCATTCAAACCAGTGTGTAGAGGGAAATTTATAGCACTAAATGCCCACAAGAGAAAGCAGGAAAGATCCAAAATTGACACCCTAACATCACAATTAAAAGAACTAGAAAAGCAAGAGCAAACACATTCAAAAGCTAGCAGAAGGCAAGAAATAACTAAAATCAGAGCAGAACTGAAGGAAATAGAGACACAAAAAACCCTTCAAAAAATAAATGAATCCAGGAGCTGGTTTTTTGAAAGGATCAACGAAACTGATAGACCGCTAGCAAGATTAATAAAGAAAAAAGGAGAGAAGAATCAAATAGATGCAATAAAAAATTATAAAGGGGATATCACCACCGATCCCACAGAAATACAAACTACCATCAGAGAATATTACAAACACCTCTACGCAAATAAACTAGAAAATCTAGAAGAAATGGATAAATTCCTCAACACATACACCCTCCCAAGACTAAACCAGGAAGAAGTTGAATCCCTGAATAGACCAATAACAGGCTCTGAAATTGAGGCAATAATTAATAGCCTACCAACCAAAAAAGTCCAGGACCAGATGGATTTACAGCCAAATTCTACCAGAGGTACAGGGAGGAGCTGGTACCATTCCTTCTGAAACTATTCCAATCAATAGAAAAAGAGGGAATCCTCCCTAACTCATTTTATGAGGCCAGCATCATCCTGATACCAAAGCCTGGCAGAGACACAACAAAAAAAGAGAATTTTAGACCAATATCCTTGATGAACATTGATGCAAAAATCCTCAATAAAATACTGGCAAACAGAATCCAGCAGCACATCAAAAAGCTTATCCACCATGATCAAGTGGGCTTCATCCCTGGGATGCAAGGCTGGTTCAATATACGCAAATCAATAAATGTAATCCAGCATATAAACAGAACCAAAGTCAAAAACCACATGATTATCTCAATAGATGCAGAAAAGGCCTTTGACAAAATTCAACAACCCTTCATGCTAAAAACTCTCAATAAATTAGGTATTGATGGGTTGTATCTCAAAATAATAAGAGCTATTTATGACAAACCCACAGCCAATATCATACTGAATGGGCAAAAACTGGAAGCATTCCCTTTGAAAACTGGCACAAGACAGGGATGCCCTCTCTCACCACTTCTATTCAACATAGTGTTGGAAGTTCTGGCCAGGGCAATTAGGCAAGAGAAGGAAATCAAGGGTATTCAATTAGGAAAAGAGGAAGTCAAATTGTCCCTGTTTGCAGATGACATGATAGTGTATCTAGAAAACCCCACTGTCTCAGCCCAAAATCTCCTTAAGCTGATAAGCAACTTCAGCAAAGTCTCAGGATACAAAATCAATGTACAAAAATCACAAGCATTCTTATACATCAATAACGGACAAACAGAGAGCCAAATCATGAGTGAACTCCCATTCACAATTGCTTCAAAGAGAATAAAATACCTAGGAATCCAACTTACTAGGGATGTGAAGGACCTCTTCAAGGAGAACTACAAACCACTGCTCAAGGAAATAAAAGAGGATACAAACAAATGGAAGAACATTCCATGCTCATGGGTAGGAATAATCAATATCATGAAAATGGCCATCCTTCCCAAGGTAATTTACAGATTCAATGCCATCCCCATCAAGTTACCAATGACTTTCTTCACAGAATTGGAAAAAACTACTTGAAAGTTCATATGGAACCAAAAAAGAGCCCGCATCGCCAAGTCAATCCTAAGCCAAAAGAACAAAGCTGAAGGCATCACGCTACCTGACTTCAAACTATACTACAAGGCTACAGTAACCAAAACAGCATGGTACTGGTACCAAAACAGAGATATAGATCAATGGAACAGAACAGAGCCGTCAGAAATAATGCCACATATCTACAACTATCTGATCTTTGACAAACCTGACAAAAACAAGAAATGGGGAAAGGATTCCCTATTTAAGAAATGGTGCTGGGAAAACTGGCTAGCCATATGTAGAAAGCTGAAACTGGATCCCTTCCTTACACCTTATACAAAAATCAATTCAAGATGGATTAAAGACTTAAATGTTAGACCTAAAACCATAAAAACCCTAGAAGAAAACCTAGGCATTACCATTCAGGACATAGGCATGGGCAAGGACTTCATGTCTAAAACACCAAAAGCAATGGCAACAAAAGCCAAAATTCACAAATGGGATCTAATTACACTAAAGAGCTTCTGCACAGCAAAGGAAACTACCATCAGAGTGAACAGGCAACCTACAAAATGGGAGAAAATTTTCGCAACCTACTCATCTGACAAAGGGCTAATATCCAGAATCTACAATGAACTCCAACAAATTTACAAGAAAAAAACAAACAACCCCATCAAAAAGTGGGCGAAGGACATGAACAGACACTTCTCAAAAGAAGACATTTATGCAGCCAAAAAACACATGAAAAAATGCTCACCATCACTGGCCATCAGAGAAATGCAAATCAAAACCACAATGAGATACCATCTCGCACCAGTTAGAATGGCAATCATTAAAAAGTCAGGAAACAACAGGTGCTGGAGAGGATGTGGAGAAATAGGAACACTTTTACACTGTTGGTGGGACTGTAAACTAGTTCAACCCTTGTGGAAGTCACTGTGGCGATTCCTCAGGGATCTAGAACTAGAAATTCCATTTGACCCAGCCATCCCATTACTGGGTATATACCCAAAGGACTATAAATCATGCTGCTATAAAGACACATGAACACGTATGTTTATTGCGGCATTATTCACAATAGCAAAGACTTGGAACCAACCCAAATGTCTAACAATGATTGACTGGATTAAGAAAATATGGCACATATACACCATGGAATACTATGCAGCCATAAAAAATGACGAGTTCACGTCCTTTGTAGGGACATGGATGAAATTGGAAATCATCATTCTCAGTAAACTATCGCAAGAACAAAAAACCAAACACCGCATATTCTCACTCATAGGTGGGAATTGAACAATGAGAACACATGGACACAGGAAGGGGAACATCACATTTCGGGGACTGTTGTGGGGTGGGGGGAGGGGGGAGGGATAGCATTGGGAGATATACCTAATGCTAGATGACGAGTTGGTGGGTGCAGCGCACCAGCATGGCACATGTATACATATGTAACTTACCTGCACGTTGCGCACATGTACCATAGAGCCTAAAGTATAATAAGAAGAAGAAGAAGAAGAGGAAGAAGAAGAAAAAAAAAATTCAAGTTGCTTAAGAAGTATTATTTAGGCCATATCTTCATGAATACAAGACAATGAAATAGACAATAACACTAAAAAGGAATATATGAGAAATTGTGATGCCTGAAGTAATCACACAATTTCATTATTCTTATCTCTTTACATAATTTTTATGTAAATATGTACTACAAAAATGAAAAAAATACTATGCCACATTACTCTAGGATCAAGATTATATAATTGCAACCCCAAATACCATGCATAGCAATTTTAAGCACAATAAATGAATGAAATGCTGAAAAAAAAATAATAAATAAATAAATAAATAAAATAAAAATAAAAATAAAAAATTGGGTTGCCTATATTTTTGTTGTTGTGTTTTAACAGTTCTTTATGTATTTTAAATAAAAGTCCTTTGTCAGATATATCCTTGGAAAATATTTTATTTTTCTTCAGGTATGTCTTCTTTCTATTTTCTTAACAGTGTTTTGTAAGGTCCAAAAATTTTGTTTTAATAAAGTCTGATTTTTAATTAATAAAAAAAAAAGAAAAAAGAAAATAAAATAAAATCATTAGATCTTGTGAGACTTGTTCACTATCACGAGACCTGCCCCCACCATTATTCAGTTCCCTCCCACCAAATCCCTACCATGACATATGAGGATTACTACAATTCAAGGTGAGATTTGGGTGGGGATGCAGAGCCAACACATATCACACAACATACCAAAACCTATGGGACACATCAAAATCAGTACTTAGAGAGAAGTTTACAGCTATAAATGTCTACATCAAAAAAGGGAAAAACTTCAAATGAATAATCTAACAATGCTTTTTAAGGAACTAGAAAAGCAAGAGAAAGCCAAATCTAAAATTAGTGCATGGAAAGAAATAATAAAAATTGAAGCAGAAATAAAGGAAATTCAAATGAAAAAATACAAAAGATCAATGAAACAAAGAGTTGGTTTCATGAAAAGTTAAACAAAATTCACAAACCTCTAGCCTGACTAAGAAAAGAGAAGATACACATAAATAAAATCAGAAATGAAAAAGAAGACAATACAAATGATACTACAGAAATTCAAAGGGTCATCAGTGGCTACTATGAGCAATATTATGCCAATAAATTAGAAAATCTAGAAGAAATGGACAAATTCCTAGACACATACAACCTACCAAAATTAAACCAGGAAGAAATCCAAAACCTGAGGAGACCAATGAAAAGTAATGAGATCAAAGCCCTAATAAAAACTCTTCAAGTAAAGAAAAGTCTAGAATCTGATGGGTTCACTGCTGAATTCTACCAACCATTTAAAGAAGAACTAATACCAATTGTACTCAAATGATTCCAAAAAATACAGGATATTTCCAAACTCATTCTACAAGGCCAGTATTACTATGATACCACAACTAGACAAAGATGCATCAAAAAAAGAAAGAAAACTACAGACCAATATCTTTCATGATTATTGGTGCAAAAATCCTCAACAAAATCCTAGCATATTGAATTCAACAAAACATTAGAAAGATCCTTCATCACAACCAAGTGAGAGTTATCCCTGTGATGCAATGATGGTTCTACATACACAAATCAATCAATGTGAAATATCTTATCGACAGGATGAAGGATGAAAAACATATTAGCTTTTCCATTAATGCTGAAAAAGCATTTGATTAAATTCAACATCACTTCCTGATAAAAACCCTCGACAAACTGGAGATAGAAGGAACACACCTCAACATGATAAAAGCTATATATGACAGACTCACAACTAGTATCATACTAAATGGGGGAAAATTGAAAGCCTTTCCTCTAAGATCCAGAATGTGACAAGGATGTCCATTGTAACAACTGTTATTTAAAATCGTACTGGAAGTCTCAGCTAGAGCAATCACACAAGAGAAAGAAATAAAGGGCATCCGAATTGGAAAAGAAGAAGTCAAATTATCCTTGTTTGCAGATGATATAATTTTATACCTGGAAAAACCTAAAGACTCCACAAGAAAACTATGAGAATTGATAAACAAATCTAGTGAAGTTGAAGGATACAAAATCAACATATGAAAATCAGTAACATTTCTGTATGTCAAGAGTTAACAATGTGAAAAAAATTAAAAAGTAATCCCATTTACAATAGCCACACATAACATTAAATACTTAGGAACTAACCAAAAAGTGAAAGCTCTCTATAATGAAAATTATAAAACGTTAATGAAAGAAATTGAAGAGGACACAACAAATGGAAAAATATTTTATGTTCATGGATTGGAAGAATAAATATTGTTAAAATGTCCATACTACCCATAGCAATCTACAGATTCAATGCCAGCCCTATCAAAATACCAATGACATTCTTCACAGAAATAGAAAACACAAGCCTAAAATTTATACGGAACCACTAAAGACTCAGAATAGCCAAAGCTGTCTCAAGCAAAAATAACAAAACTGGAGGAATCACCTTTCCTGACTTCAAATTATGCTACAGAGCTCTAGTAACCCAAACAGCATGGTACTGGCATGAAAACAGACACATAGACCAATGGAACAGAATAAAAAAACGAAAACAAATCCATATAACTACAGTGAACTCATTTTCAACAAAGGTGCCAATAACATACACTGGGGGGTGGGGTGGGGGTGGAGGAGAAACAGTCTCTTCCATAAATGGCACTGGGAAAACTGGATATCCATATGCAGAAGAGTGAAACTATACCTGTATCTCTCACCATATATAAAAATAAAATCAAAATGGATTAAGAACTTAAATCTAAGGCCTCAAACAATAAAACTACAAGAAAACATTGCAGATTATCACCAAAACATTGGCCTGGGCAAGAATTTCTTGAGCAATACCCCCACAAGCACAGGCAACCAAAGCAAAAAAGGACAAATGGGATCACATCAAGTTAAAAATCTTCTGCACAGCAAAGGAAACAATCAACAAACTGAAGAGAACTCACAGAATGGGAGAAACTATTTGCAAACTACTCATCTGACAAGGGATTAATAACCAGAATATATAAGAAGCTCAAACAACTCTACAAAAAAAATCTAATAATCCACTCAAAAAGTAGGCATTTCTCAAAAGACATGCAAATGGCAAAATCATGTATATTCATTGCAGCATTATTCACAATAGCAAAGACATGGAATCAACCTAAATGCCCATCAATAGTAGACTGGATAAAGAAAATGTGGTAGATATATACCATGGATATTATGCAGCCATAACAACTGAGATCATGTCCTTTGCAGGAATGTGGATGGAACTGGAGGCCATTATCCTTAGCAAACTAATGCAGAAACAGAAAACCAAATACCACACGTTCTCACTTATAAGTGGGATTTAAATGATGAGAACACACGGACACATAAAGAGGAACAACACACCAGGGGGCCTGTTGGAGGGTGGAGGATGGGAGGAGGGAGAGAATCAGAAAAAATAACTAATGGGTACTAGATTTAATACTTGAATGATGAAATAATCTGTACAATACACCCCCAAGACACAAGTTTACCTATATGACAAACTTGCACATGTACCCCTGAACTTAAAGTAAAAGTTAAATAAAAAAATGGTGCTCAACATCATTGATCATTAGAGAAATGTAAAACTACAAGACATCATCTCACCCCGATCAAAGTGGCTTATATTCAAAACAGGCAATAACAAATGGTGGCGAGGATGTGGAAGAAAGGAAACTCTTGTACACTGTTGGTGGGAATGTAAATTAGTGTACCATTACTATGGAAAACAGTTTGGAGCGTCCTCAGAAAACTGAAAATTGAGCTAACATATGATCCAGCAATCCCACTCCTGCATATATATCCAAAAGAAAGGAAATCAGTACATCGAAAAGATACCTTCATGCCTGTGTTTGTTGCAGCACTGTTTACAATAGCCAAGATTTGGAAGCAACCTAAGTGTCCATCAACAGATGAATGGATAAAGAAAATGTGGTACTTACATACAATGGAGTACTGTTTAGCCATAAAAAAGATGAGATCCAGTCGTTTTCAATAACGTGGATGGAACTGGAGATCATTGTGTTAAGTGAAATAAGCAAGGCACAGAAAGACAAACATTGCATGTTCTTACTTATCTGTGGGATCTAAATTTCAAAACAGTTGACCTCATGGACACAGAGAGCAGAAGGATGGATACTAGAGGATGAGAAGGATAGTAGGATTGTGGGGAGGTGAGGATGGTTAATGGGTTAAAAGAAAAATAGTTAAGAAAGAATGAATAAGATCTACTATTTGATAGCACAGTAGGGTGACTATAGTCAGTAATAACTTAATTGTATATTTTATTGTATATTTTTAAATAAAGAGTATAACTGGGTTGTTTGTAACTCAAAGGATAAATGCTTGAGAAGATGAATACCTCATTCTCCATGATGGCCTTATTTCACATTGCATGCCTGTATCAAAACATCTCATGTATCCTGTAAATATCTACTATGTACCCACAAAACTGAAAACTAAAAATACAATAAAAATATATAATAAAAATATAATCTAAAAATATAATAAAAATAATATATAATAAAAAATAAAAATGTGGTTATATTTTCTTGCCAAAAAATAAACATATTTAAATGTATCTAACTAAACACTCCATATGTTAATTTTTTATCTTCAACCAAATATTTCAGTTTAATTCTTTATTAAGTGCATGGATCAAAGAATATGCTGATCATACTTAATTATTAAAAGACAAGTTTTTTTAAATTATACATATGGTGCCCTTTCTCAAAATTTATAGTACATTGTAGTTAAATAAAATATTCATTAAATCCATATTAAATTCCTATTAATGAGTTAGAGTTGAGAATAAAAAACTATATATAATATGCAATGTCCATATAACCCAGTGGGATACATGGATGTATATACAATAATTGCATTTGATAGCAAATTAGTCTTATAGCTTAACTTACCATTTATATAGAGAAAGCTATATGATACTAGAATACAAAGCCATTCCTTCCTGAGCAGTGAGGAATGAGGGGCCAGAGAAGATTCATGAAAGTGGTTACAAGCCAAAGCGGGACTTTAAATGAAGCCTCAAATTAATGTCTTAAAAAAAAAAAAAAAAAAAGAAAACTTCTGGTGGCAACATGGAAAATGATCAGGTATTGAGTACAGACTACAAGTGAGAGTACAATTGAAAGGCTTCTGCAATAGAACAGGTATAAAAGTTAAGATTAGAAACAAAAAGTCCTTTAAGAATCTACAAACTATTATAAAAATGAGAAAATAGAATAGATAACATAAAAACGTATAAAATTAAATATATTTCAGTAGGAAATTACTTAGCTATTTGAGTACCTGAAACATCTCTGCATGAGGAACAATAACCATCAGGGCAAGTGGGAGCAGGTTTCAGAGCAACATAGAAGAGTAGTAAGAAACTCTAACTTAGAACTAGAAAAACTTGGATTGGAATTTCACACAGGCTACTCACTAGGTATGTGAATGACCTGTGTTATCTAACTTCCCTAAGAAGGAATTCCCTCACTTAGAATGTAGAATAGATGATACTTCATAAGACCGATCATTAAATGAGACAATGTCTGAAACACAGTAAGCATGTAATAAATGTTAACTATTATTACATCATAGTCTAGATATGAAACAGCCTGTTTGGTAGAAATGTTATCTAATACATATAGGATTTTTACACCTAAAGCCAAGAATGACCCAAAGTTTTCATCCTGTGTTTGTCTTAACATACTTAGTTTTTGAAATTAAACTGAAGAGTATAAAGAAGCACTGTGCTATAGCTAAATGCTAGCAAATTAATTATTTTATTGTAGTCTTCCAAAACAAACAATTTAGAAAGCTTATATATGTCAGTGGTCTTAAAATGAGCAATGAATACTTCTTTCTATTTTACACTACAATTCATTAAAATAGAAATTTGCATTCTGTTTTTATTTATTTTTATTTTTTGAGATGGAGTTTCGCTCTTGTTGACCAGGCTGGAGTGCAATGGCACGATCTTGTCTCACCATAACCTCCGCCTCCAGGATTCAAGTGACTCTCCTGCCTCAGCCTCCCGAGTAGCTGGGATTAGAGGCATGCACCACCATGTTGGGCTAATTTTGTATTTTTAGTACAGATGGGGTTTCTCCGTGTTGGTCAGGCTGGTCTCAAACTCCCGACCTCAGGTGATCCTTTCGCCTTGGCCTCCCAAAGTGCTGGGATTACAGGCGTGAGACACTGCACCCAGCGCATTCTGTTCTTTTTAAAAGGTACTTTCATTTAAAATGGAAAATATTCCATTCCTTTACAATGAACATGCTAAAATACATCCTTTAATAATTCCTTCTCTTAAAGGTTTCACCCACACTGATGTGGAGGGCCATCCTACCATACCATGTCACACTATTCTTATAGAGCAATTTTCTACAATAATGAAAAACAACAATTGCCAAGTATATAAGCCAAGACGACAACCAGTACTTTTCAATCTGCAAATAAATCTTGAAATTTTTGAAAAAATATTTTTTTCTTTGAAAATTAAAAGGTTTCTTTTAAGCACTAAGATCAATAATGATACCTCAACTTTCAAAACTTCTTGAACCAACTAGATCTAATAAGAGATAGGTCAGAGTTCCCATTAGACTGGGTGATTTCAAATCATGCCACTGTGAATTCTGTGAATTGAGCCATTACATTTGATTATTTTCAGCTGAATTTTGAAAATAAATGGGCATAAAATTATAGTCCCACTTTGTTTCCCTGAATGACAAACAAGAAGATCACTTGCTTTCATGCATTAACCAGACAGATTACATCAACAACTATCAACGGTAGTACCCACTGGATCACAGACAAGGAGTTCTCACATCTGGTCGGAAGAAGGGAAAACAGTGGTACTTTCTAAACAGTGATCCCACTCAGCAGGTGCCACTCAAGATTGACTCTCCTTCCTGCTCATGGATGCTGCTCCTTCACACATGTACATGACTTTCTCATCTTTATCCTAGAGCTAACAATGACAATTTTATTGGGAATTCTCAGGAAAGAAAAATCTGCCATTTGTTAAGTGCCTTCTTTTTTTGATAGACATTGGTGCTTCATATACAATATTCCATTTAAAGGCAAACACTTCATTGTACAGATGAGGAAATTGGGCCTCAGTATGACAAACCAAGAATTCCAACCTAGTTCTAAGGCCAGTCTGTGCTCTCTGGCATTGTCCACCCTACGGCACTGGATGCATAAGGATATTGAGACCCCTATCAACTACGTATAAGAATAGAATGCATCTTTTTTACTATAGTTTAATGGAATTGGTCACACTGACTGTTCTAGTTCTAGCTTGCCAGGTTATAAATTTAATGTGAAGTAAACATATCCATTCTCTCCCATATTGGGCTTAAAAACATAAAACTGTGATGACCCTTTATTACTACAGGGTTTCCAGAAGCATATATGAAATTGATGGATTTTAGGCACTTTAGTAAAAAAGAGATGATGCTTTGTCTGAGTCAGAATTTATCTAAATTCTTTCCAGATGAATATACCAAGGGGTAATATCTATTATCAACCGACATGCATTTTCCTGGAAATCCGCTTGGCAATAATTCTGCATTTATTTCCTTGTAACAATGCCTTTAAAAGCCCAGAAGTGGTAGAGCCTAAATAATTTTAAAAGGTAGATAATGGAGGAAAATATATAATGCACTTCAAGCAAATGTATAGGTTTTACTCTGTCAGAAAAATAATCCAACAAATGTAATACTATGTGAGAACACTAAATACTTAGGTTTTATTTGTATAAGGTGGACTGAAGTCTATGCATGAATAATCTCATATTATACTTTCTTAATAAACTTTGGAATTCTCTTGTTTCTTGGGACTCTCATGTAATGAAAACCAATGAAAAGCATTTGTATTCATCTAGGGCTCAAAGAACAAAGAACAGTTGGTTAAATACTTATAGCAAATAGAGCTTCAGTGAAGAACGGTCCTTTGATATACATAGTTCAGTCGACCAGTTCACAACAACTTGTACAAGATTATAGGTTAAAAAGGAAACTGCAAACTAAAGCAGAGCTGAAATTCACTAAAGCTTACTAGCGCATGATACAATTATAGTTTATAACCAAATTTTATAACTGATAGAAATGTTATTAAATAAAATATGAATATACTTTATGCTACTATATAGTATTATATGTATAGTGTAGATAAAGCTTTATGTTTTATAAAGTGCTTTCAAATATACTATCTCATTTGACCCTACAATAGTCTATATGGCAGACATCATTATGATAACACAACCACCACTTCTTCCACAGTAAGGGAAATAAAACTCACAGAGGTTACTTTACTCAACCAGATTTGCAGAGCTAGAGCTAGGAGTAGCGAAGCCAGTATTCACCTGACACAAGTATAATGGATACTTAAAGGACATTTGTTACAGCTACCTGAACCACATATTCCACTTCTACACACCAAGCATATGTTGTTAGAGAGTTCTCAAGATTTTTACTGCCCCCATACACTTGGGAGATACCACCTGCTCCCATCAGTAGCAATGGCTCAACTCCACCAGGGTGTGATAAATCAGAATGTTAGAGAAAGGTAACATAATTTAAACACAAACTCCTTCACCTGGTTCTGATCATCCCTCATTAGGGGTCTTTCCCACACTCCCAGTGACAATTGCTGATTTTTTTAATTTTTTTTTTTTTTTTTTTTGAGGTGGAGTCTCACTCTGTCACCCAGGCTGGAGTGCAGTGGCACAACCTCAGCTCACTGCAACCTCTGCCCCCTGGGTTCAAGCAATTCTCCTACCTTAGCCTCCCTAGTAGCTGGGATTACAGGCGTGCACTACCACACCTGGCTAATTTTTGTATTTTTACTAGAGATGGGATTTCACCTTGCTGGCCAGGCTGGTCTCAAACTCCTGACCTCAAGTGATCCACCTGCTTTGGCCTCCCAAAGTGCTGGGATTAAGGGCATGAGCCACCCAATTGCTGATTTTTAAAAAAGCTTTAATGTGTACAATGAGGACTATCATCAATAATACTGTATTATATTTAGCATTTTTGCCAAATGCGTGAGATTACAGCTATTCTTGCCGCAGAGAGATAATGGGTAACTAAGTGAGGTAATAGATATGTTAATCTGTTCCACTACAGTAACCATTTTACTCTCTATATGTATCTTATACCATGTTATATGTATTAAGTATGCACAACAAAATTTATTTTTTAATTATATTTTTATAAAGTCTCAAAGAGTTCTTCTCAACATTCCACACTAGAATTGTCAGAAGAGATTATAAAATTCTGATACCCAAGCTCCACTCCAGACAAATTTAATTAGAATCTCTGATAGGACTCAGACACCAGCTTTTTTAAAAAAAAATGAAAAGAAAAAAAGCCCCACAAAAATCAAATATTCACGATGTTGAGACAAGTTGCCTTAAAACATCCACAAAAATGGACAGAATCAGGGATGTAAAAGACGAAAATATCAATGTCTATGAGGGTGTTCATTGTAGCACTATTTACATTGAAAAACAGAATGGTAGCACAATAGAAATATAAATTTAGATAAACAGTATTCATCTTTTTAATAGTATTCATCTTTTTAATAGAATATAACGCAATCATTTAAAACAATGATTCTAGAAGGGACTACAAATATGAAAAACAGTAAAATATATAAAGCTAAATAAAAAACAATTGCAAGATTGTATGTTCTCCAAAATTGTGTAAATTATACCTACAAAAGGGCTGGAAGTAGATAATCAGTAAAACCATGGTTTTACATCAGTCTGTGAGTGACACGTTTTATTTTCTCTATTATCTATAATTGATATTAAATTTAGTTATAACTAAAATGTAGTAATGCATGTTTGTGGAACAATAAAAAGTGATTCTGATAAAATTTTTAATACATAAAATCCAAGATAGCAGGTGTATTGTGGTAGTCCCTCTGTAATGGATGTGCTGGGCTAGATGTTATGGAACTGAGACCCTACATGTAACTGTGAGTACATGCCCAAAACCCACATATTTCCCCCCACAGGAAATCCAGGAAGGGAGTTAGAAAGTAAATATAATGAGAATTATATCCTGATAAGCTTCATGCTGCTTCCTGCTTGGAATCTAGTAGAATCATACAGCAGGTGAGGGCAAAAGAGTGCATAAATAAGGCTTTGCACTGGGGACCCACAAGCTACAGAGACCAGCCTGTCAGTATCTGATAACATTGGTCTTTGATGCATTTGAAAAAAGCAAGCCCTGTGGTTTCCCAAAGCTAAAGAAGCCTACTTGGGAATGGTTTTTCTATCTTCTCAGGTGCTCCAGTGAGCTAGGCAGCTAAAGGCACTCTTTAGAGTTTGTGACACCAGCATGGGATTAGGAATTGAGTCATCTGCATGGAGTAGTTAGAACTTGTGGTGAAATTGGTACATTCCAAAAGACAGGAGTTAGATGCATGGGCTAGGAAGGAGGGCTTCCAGCAAGAGCAAGACTATAAACAAGGAGTCAAAGGTGAGAGTTTGGCACAAGGAAAACGAGGACATCAAAATGAAGTGAGTTGGGAGATGTACTGAGGAAGATAAAAGAGGATAGAAGAGAAAAGATAGAAGTGTGGACTTGAGGGCCAAACAAAAACCGACCTGGACTATTCTGGATCAGCATGAATTGAGTACATACTAATGGGCTGATGAAGGCAGCATTGTAAAAATTAACTTGGTTAGGTTATGTATGATGAATCTGAGCATTTCACACAAAGCCAATATTCAATCAATGTTTTTCGAATTGGCTGATGGAAGCCATGTCTTAATACGCTGGCTATCTGAGGACATAAAAAAGGTCCTGCACAGGCAGAGCCTTGTGGTTTATTTGCTCCATGACAGCAAATATGAATCTCAAATATGGCCAAGTATTTCCCTCAGTCTCAAAAGGACCCCAATAAGAATGTTCTGACCAGGAAATAATGGGTTGTCTTCTTAGCCCCTGCTTTCTAAACAAGGACACTGAGGGCTGCCTTCTAAATACAGCTAAAAATCAGGTAAATTCTGGTATGGCCTCCACCTTGTGATGGAAATGTTTCAATATAGTTAAACAAAGGACTTTTCCTAGCCTCAGGTTGCAACAGCATTACAATTAATAACTGTGATTTGATTATATGGACTACTCAAATCTGTTGAAAACTAAAAAGTATCTAGTGTTACGCTCTTCTAAGACAAAATGTACTAATTACAATAAACCAAAATAGAATAAAAGTGTAATATAGTAATTTATATGATTTAAATCAAACCAAGTTTCTAAAGGTTCTTTACAGAGTGTCTGTATGGCTATTTCCGCAAACATGGCCCAGAAAAAGAACAATGTCTGGTCTCTTGTTGATTAGGTGGCAATCTGGCCAAAGGAAAGACTTCAGAAGATATTTTTAATTTTTAAGAAAAAGACTGATTCTTACTTTTTCTCTCACAATCCCACCACTAAAAACATCTCCGCAGCTACCACAGTGGGAACCCGAGAGCAGGTCATGAAATCCTCCACCAGCAGAAGGCACAGGAGAGAGTTTCTGATTGACTGGCTCTGTAACTTTGGACAGCATTAGAAACAGAGCAATCAGAAACCTGCAAGGCTGAATGTCAGCAGCCACAGCCTGGTGATTTGCCGGCTGCAGCAGGCCCCAAGCAGGCATGGAAGCAGACAGCTGGAAAAGGAAGATTCCCCAGGGTGAAGGGAAAAGGAAGCAGGAAGGCAACATAGTATGAAAATAAATAGATAAACACATTTTGAAATGAATCAAGAATGGGTCCCTTTATGGTTAGCAGCAGGTTTTAGCCTTTCATGCTGGGAAATATAAATTTCCCTTTCTTCTGGGGAGATCTTCTTTTCCTATGGCCAAGGGCATGTGTGTCTGAGTATATGGAGAAAAAAGGCCCATCTTCTCCCTGGTTCAGGCCATCTGGACAAGTGTTGCTCTAAGCGTAGCATAATAGGAAGCTGCCTGGGCTATTTAGATGGCAGCAGAAATTAAGAATAGAAGTGAAGAGTTCAAGAGGCATTATGAAGGGAAAAAGGAAGATAACATGTTAGATAATGGGAGTATTGGAAAGCAAAAATTTCATGAAGACATGTACATGATCAAGCACAGCCTTGTAGAGTCTGTGCAGCACTCACACTGACAACTAACCTGAAGAATGATCAGGTTTGCGAGTATACCATGGAAATCCACACACAGACCAAAATCCTGAGAGCCAAAAGTTGGCAGGTGTTAGCCAGCTTTATTAAAATTACCTATGGGGAGAAAAATCACCATCACAAAAGTCAGCTCCTCTTTGGATAACTACTTACTGTCCTTTCTGTCATGTGAGGGGCCTAATATTTAGACCAAGTTTGAAATGCAAAACACACCATGCTCTTAAGTGGGCATTGTGGGAAAATGATCACAACAACTATGACAAACCATCTACAAAAGCATTTTGGAACCTTTAAAATTTGCTATAAACATTACTACCATCATTATTGTCCTTGGTGCTTGGTGGTAATATAAAATATGCTGACTTCTGGCAAACATGTCCAAAAATGAAAACCAGTTTTGAACATTGTAGGGTAATTGCAGCCTCTGAGAAACAGAAATAAAAGATGAAATTTGCATCATCTGTGCATAGCAAAAAGGGCCAGTATTTATCTTTTTTATCCAAGGCTTGGGATCCAAGTGAACATTTGAGTCAGTTTCACACCCAGCCTTCTGAGTTTCCGATTGCTCTGTTTCACAATGGCCTGAAGTGAAAATCACGGCATTATCTGCATTAAGGTGGCTCCTGTTCCCCATCTGCTGTGTATCCAGAGCTCAGTGTGGCTGTCAAACCCTGTTCCAGCTCCCTGTAAGCAGGGCTGTTTGTAAATATAAAGAGCAAAGAATGAATCAGATAACTTCATCAGAGAACTATAAATATTGGTTAATAAGACTAATATATTTGCCTTTTTTATTTCAAGTGGTAAAATACTTTAGAATGTTTTTTGTTTTCATTTTTGTTGTTGTTGTTGTTCAAATGCATCCAAGACTCTATTCACAGATTCCTTGAGTTCACAAATAGGGACAAATTAGTTTCTGGAACAATTTGTTGGCATGTTTTTTACTGGAATTCAACCTGAGACTCATGTTTACAGCTTCATACTCCCCTGACAGCTGAAAATGTTGTGTGTGTGTATGTGTGTGTGTGTTCATAAATGATATATTAGAGAAGAGCAGTGAGATGCTAGAAAAGGCAGACTGCTGAGATAGTTTCAAAATCTGTGTCACAGGCATCAAAAGCTTATTGAAGGTCTTGGTTTCCCTTCCTCTGGTTAAGGTTTTCTATAAGACATAAAATAATAAAACTCCTGAGCTGAGTTGAAGAATATACAGAGAGGATTTTTCAGAGGAGAGGATAAGTAAATTGGGCATTTAAATGTCCAGAGCAGCACAAACTCTTTGAGATGACACAGAACATAGATGGCATTGCTATTTATCAGTTGTGTCTGAGTTGATATTTTGGCTCTCATCATAATGATACAGGCATTTACCAACCACCAGAAGACAGGAAAGTAATACATCTAAGGATTTTTTTTGCAATAAAACACTCAACATTTATACTTCTAATGAGCAGTTTATTCTCAATAGTCCTCTGTGAGATAGGTATTAGTACTCCTATTTAAGCCGTGATGAAATTGAGGTACAAAAAAATGAACTTGTCAAAGATCTTAAATAAGATTGATAAGATTTAAACCAGAATCTTTTCTCAAAAACTACGGTTATTTCATTATGCTGCATTGCCTAAAAATAAACATTTTAAATGTTAACATCAAATGAACCTCAAAAAACACAGAAATAAGCCTAGTGACTTATTTGCTAAATGATACTTTTCTAAGTTTTGAAATTTTTAGTGCTTTTGCAAGGAATAGTTTTCATTACATCCACTCCAAAGGCTAAGAGCACCAAAAATTCATGTGTACAAGGTGAGTTATTGTGATGAATTGTGTCACTATTCTATCTTGTTGTACCTAAATAATCCTCCCAAGGGATTGCCCAAAGATCTTGGCACATTCTCACTAACAGACTCTCCTGTAGGATAACACTGCAACACCAGGAAACCACAGGGAGGGCAAAGATGGAAAACTAGTCAGCTTCAGTCCAGACTTAAGAAAGGACAACCTTGCCTGAAACCCACCTTTGTGGGAACCTTTTATATTTGTAAAGGTGTAGATGACATTTGCCAAAATGGGTAACTTCTTTGAGTTACTGACTCAATTGCTAAATGAAAAGAGGTATGTTCCATTAACATAATCACTGCCAAATACTAACTGCTGCCATCACGTCTGCAGTTCCTGATTTTACCTTTAAAAGCTGCCAAGGAAAGCCAAGAGATAATGCTGCTCTCATATATCCAGTGAAAGGAGTATTTGCAGGGAACTTTTGAAAACAAAAGAAAAATATGCTCATTTTAGAAAATTTAGAAAATGCTGTAAAGTATCAAGTATAAAGTAATTCATCAAAGGATCTATTTTGATCTATTTTGATCTATTTCCTTGCTGTTATCCATGAAGTTACTTTGGTGTACTTCCCTAAAATCTTTATTCTTTGAATACCTATTATTTAATTAGAATTATTCAGAATATATTATGGTTTGATTTTAGTTAATATTCCATTGTAGAGATTTTAACAGTTTATTAAATATTAAATGTCTGTGATATTACCTCCTGCTTATTAACATAACTCAATCATTCCCTTGTTAGTCATTGTTTTCAATGTTCACTATTGCAAATAGAGTGATAATGAGCATGTTTTATATAAATCTTTGTTACATCCCTGATTATTTTCTTAGAATAGCTTCTGAGAGTCAGAGAAGTGAAATTAATGAGTCAAAGATGTAATTTAAATGGCTTGATACATATTGATGAACTGCTTTCCTGAAAAGTTGTACCAAGTTATGTTTATGAATTTTCATTTCTAGTCACCCTCATCAAATTTGGAGACTTTTAAAGTTAAGCTTTTCTAAGAGTAACATAGACCTGTAACACACTAATTTTTACATTGAGTATTCATTAGCTTCACGAATGAAAGAGTCATCAAAGTGCATGCCACCACTTAACTGAAAGGCAGGTTCTGTCACTGTGCACTATTTTCTAGCACATTTCCTACCGTAGTATAGGTATTTAATAAATATTTGTTAAATTCAATGAATGTCAAACTTGACCTTAGATGTACCAGCCAATGTGTTTTACAGAGGACTTCAACCTAAATATGTTATCTCATTATATAATCTCAATTACCCAGTGGGAGTTTTATAGATGAGAAAACTGAGGTTCACTGATACTCCAGGAGTTGCTTACAGTCATGATTAGTAAATGATGACATTGAACACTGAACTCCCAATTCATTCAATGGGTTCTCTATGACGCAGCATAATATCATGGGGCAAAGGGATTCACATATGTTGTAAATGCTCAGAGCTCCACACCAATAAAATAAAAGTCTCAACAATCATCAAATATACTACTATTTCTAGAAAGCACCTCTGGATAATAACTCACTTGCTTCACCAAATATGACATCTACTTTCAAAGAAATCTAACTCATTTAACAGGCTTAGATTTAAATTTGTAAGCAGCACAAAGGAGTATTAAACCTAGATATAGTTCTCAATTCTTCTTGGAGAGGGCAATGGTTATTGTTAGGTTAGTAAAATAATAAAAATAATAGTTATCATTTAGTGAGACCCTATGATGTGCCAAATAATACTGACAACCACTATGCTAATTATTATTCTCATTTCCCATAGAAAGGTGAGTTACCAATCCCTGTTTTACACCAGCAGTTCTGATACTCTAGGGTCCACAAGTATCATGTAGAGAGCTGGTTGGAAAGCAGATTGCAGGGCTCTGCCCTGTGTATTACTGATTTAGGAACTCTGGAATGGGGCCTGAGAATGTGCAAGACTCTTAAGTTCCCTGGTGATACTGCAGATGCAGACATTCCCCACCTTGAGACTCTGTTTATTCCCCCAATAAATGGTAGAGGTAGGAACTGAATCCAGATATTCCTGACTTTAAATTTCAGGCTATTTGTATTATCCCAAGTGGATTTTAATGTAAAGACTGAATTTAAATGGTCTGAATCTTATTTCACACTTAATTTGGTCTTTAAGGCTTGTTCATAAACTTATAAAAGCAGGTCTAAGAAATTTATTTGGAATTCTAATAAACAGGGACTGAAACAGAATTAATCGAGTTTATGACAATTAAGTTAATCATCAGTGGCTCACTTTACCTTTCCTATTTCACAGAACAATGTTATTAAAGCTAAAAGTGACCTTAGACCTCATTGCATTGAATTTTATTTTATAGATAACCAATTTGAAGACCAGAAAGTGGAAGTTCCTAAGATGCTTCCATCTTCCCTACTGGTCAAATATCCATGTTTCAAGAAAGCTTAACCCCTTTCTTCTACCACACTATAGAGTCTACCACTTTCTTCTCTGTGTTGTGATTGCTTATCTTGTGATAAGTGCAACAGTAGAAGTCTTTCTCTGACTTACATTACTCCCCATATTTTACCTTATTGGTTTACAATTTTGTCTCCTCTTCTATATTAGACCCATCTGAAAGCAAGTGTTACATTTATGAAACATTTGCATTCAGTTAGAAAGTGCTTGTTGAACTGAGTGGAATTTTATTTTATTCTTTGTTCTTTCTTTACCACTGTATCCATTTCACCAACTCAGTGGAGGAACTCAGTTTCCATACTGAGCTATAAGCAACCAACTTAGCTGTTTTCAGCTACCTCTTAAAGGTTTTCTTTTTTCTCACTGTGCTAATCATTTTGAACTCGAAGAACCTCTATGCTTACTCCTGAAATGTAATTATTAGTAAATATCTTTGCTTTGCTTACTCCTGAAAGTAATCATCAGCAATTTTTTCATCTGTTTTAGTATATTTAGCTATTTTAAAATCAGTATTATTTTTAGGATGATTGTTCTCCATAATATTTAAGGGATCAAAAGATATTTTACATAAGTTAAATATGTATGTGTGTGTGTGGTTATAGAGATATATATATTTTATGAAAATCTTTCGCACCACTTCTCTTTCAAATATGTCCAACTCCCATTTTCTTAGATAATTAAAACATCAGTCCATTTTATTATGGACAAAATATAAATTCTTTTGAGAAAGTACAGTGGCAGAGTAGACTACAGACACAACCTGAAATTCTTATAATAATGGTCTTTTATTTCTTAGTCTAATTCAAAAGAAATGTGACTTTTAAATCGCACAGACTAGACAAAGAGAATTCGCCCAACTACTGCAGTGAAGCCAGCAGAAAAGAAAACCCTGCAGATGCTTTTCTTTGAATTAATGCAAAAGCTGACATTAAAGACCAGCAAGAGTGTAGGAGTAGTTGAATCACAGGCCTCTTAACATTGCTGACATCTCCTTCTTTGTAATATAGGGTCATACGATAGTCTAAAACCCCTTTCTCAAAATATATGCAAACCAGAGAAGCCTTTATGACCCACATACTCAACACTGTCCTAGTGTTGATATTGAAACATACAATGCCATCCCTGAGAGAAGGGGTGCAATTCAATAATAACAACAACATAATAATAATGATAATAACAGCAACCCTTTAATGGATGCTTCTTGCATGATAAGCACTTTGTAAATATTTTCTAAATCTAGCCTTGGGAAAAGATCCTAAAAAGTAGACGTATGCATATCAAAGTTACAGACTCAAAAAGAAGCTCAGAGTGGGGAGCTTATCTATGTGAGGTCACAGAACTAGAGTGTGAGTCTAGACTCTTGGATTCTAAACCATACTATTTATTTAAATTGTTAACTACTCCTCCAGAAGAACAAATAAACATCTGTATTTCAATGGGAAGCAGTACATGTTTTTAAGAATGATATTTTAAAGAAATCACTCTGCCAGAGATCGAAGAAGAGTTGTTCTATTTTCCATCCAGTAGAAAACTCAAAGCATTTCTGGGCATATCATACACCTAAAAATTAATCTAACAAATGGAAATTTTCTGTAGTATATACTACATGAAAAAGATGCCATTCTGAGAGACACCCCCCACCCCCGCCCTCGGAAAAAACTGAGAAGCAGACATATTAGCATTGAGAATTCTCTCTCTTCCCTTGCTAGCCCTATCTTTCCAATGCAAAAGATGTCTGAATGAAACTTGCAACAAAATCTCAATTTCAAATATAGTTTTGATTTTTCTCAATTAAATATTGATGTCACAGATAACAGCTCTTTGGTGACCAAAGTCTGTCTCCCAAATTATTTTTTGTTCCACACCAAACTGCACCATGAAAATCTTTCTTGATTTAGAAATATTAGACCTCTTCTGGGTTCTTCAAGTTCAGAATGAAAACAGCTAAGTTGGTTGCTTATAGCTCAGTCTGGAAACTAAATTCTACAGTGAAAAAAATGCCTGAGTTCATGGTTGCGTTCAATTACAATGAGACAGAAAATGATATACAACATTATTATTAATTACTGTCAAATGAGGATAGTAGCATGCACCATGAATGTTTAGAGCTGTAAGAAACCATGAAGATAGCAATGATTTATCCCAAACCTCCCTTTCATGGCTCCCAGGAAGAAGGAGAAAAAAATGAAAAAGACTTGTCTGACTTTGGAGCTATGGGGAATGGGTTCAAGTTCTGGTTATGCCATTTAGAAGCTGCTTGACCTTGAAATACCTAAATAATCTGAGCCTCTATTGTTTCATCTATAAAGTAGAAATAATAATTTCTACATTACAGGATTGTTTGAAGGATTGGAGATATGTTATTTAAATACCCAGTCTATTATAGATACTCAAAAGACCAAGAAATTTTGATTCAGAGAGTTTATGGCTTATACAATATTACACAATGGTGCTTAGTGGCAGAGCAGAAACCAGAGCCCAAAGCTCCCCACACAGACAAGTGCTTTTAATAAAACCTCCTGTGGAATAGATGTAGGCTCTGCCTTCCCTCATTAGCGATGGTTAGGATTAGTTTGTTTCATTTAGTACTTGTTGTTATAGTCAGTTCTCATGCTACTGATAAAGACATACCTGAGACTGGGTAATTTATAAAGGAAAGAGGTTTAATAAACTCGCAGTTCCACAAGGCTGAGGTCTCACAATCACAGTGGAAGGTGAAGGAAGAACAAAGGCACATCTTACGTGGAGGCAGGCAACAAAACTTGTTCAGGGGAACTCCCATTTATAAAACCATCAGATCTCATGAAACTTGTTTACTACCACGAGAACACTATGGGGGGGAACAGCGCCCATGATTCAATTATCTCCACCTGGCCCCACCCTTGGCACGTGGTGATTATTACAATTCAAGGTGAGATTTGGGTGGGGACACAGTCAAACCATATCACTTGTTATTTGTAGCTTTTTGTTAATGTTTTCATTTGTTTGTTGTTTTGCTATTTCTAGGCTAAAAGACAAATGAAAGTAGAAGAGAGAGTGATAAATGTCCCTTGCAGTTACTGTACATGCTTGTCTGAAATGAAAGCCCTGGCTACTCCAAAGAGAGAAATACACAGGGTCAGAACCAATGGATGGACAGCTCCAGGACACAGTGAATGCCCTGTATGCTGAAAGATGTGAGAATCCCATAGCAATGCACTTGGACTTGCATTCTGTGCAAAGTGCCTCTTCTTCTGGTCAAAAAAGGAATGACAATGTAGAGTCAACCTCTTGTTAATTTAATGTGCCAAAAACCATCTTATAACTGAAAATAGGATTAAGAACTCTCAGAGAAACTTCAGCCAGGAGGACTAAGGTAATCAGTAGCCTGGTAGTCCACAGGCACACAAAACCAATGTAATTACCTTGACTCAGGCATCCTGGGTTTTTGTACATACATATATATGTATATATTACAGAAATTACAGAGATTTTAAAAACAATAGAGGTAATTACATCTGTGGATGTCCATCCTATCTGACAATCAAGATTTGGGCAACCATTCCAAAACTGTTCTTCTGCTTTAGTTTTAATTTTTTAATTATTATTTAATATTGACTAGATACAAAAGAATATTTAGAAAATGCATGTGAATTATGAAGAAAAGTTATGGAAATGTGTGTGTACTCACTACCTAATTTAAGCAAAAGGATGCCCCGTCTCCATTTTTGGAGGGCCTTCTCAAGTCCCTTCAATTCCTTCCTGCTCACAGTGAAGCACAATCTTCTGAATGCATCATTCTTTTGCTCTTCTTCAAAGTTTTGCCACATATGCTTTATATACCTAAGATAGTATTGTTTAGTTTTACATGGTTTTTGAATGTTATATAAATAGTGTCACACAAAATTTTTAAATAAATTGCTTTTTTCCTCACATATGCTCCTGAGAGTCATTTTTGTTACTTAATAGCTAAAATTCTCTATTATTCACAATTCTCTAGTGTTCTAGAATGTTAATGTACCATGATTTATTTACTCATTTTACTATTGAGCTTCTGAATGGCTTCAACTATCTATTCTGAACATTCTTGGCCATGTCTCCAGAAGCACATGCAAGAGTCATTCAAGTCTCTTCCATAGTCTCTCACATGAGATTTGCCTTCAGAATCCACATCACTCCACATGCTTATCAACACTTAAAATTACGAGCCCCTATAAAATGGTATCTTCCTTGATTTAAATTGCATTTCCATAATTGCTAATGAGATTGAGCACATTTTTATGTTTGTCATGCATTTTTCTTTTGTCAAATATTTATGCATGTCTGTTATCCATTTTTCTTCTGAGTTTTCTTTTTGTTATTAAATGTATTGAGTTGAATTAGAATTCTTTGTTGTTTTTGTATATTGCAAATATTTCCTTCCCCATTGTGGTTTATGTTTCTTCTTGTTTTAAAACAAGTGTTGATAAACAGAGATTTTTAATGTAGTGAAATTCATCTATTATTCCCTTTGAGATTTGTACTTTTTGTGTCCTGTTTAAGAAACTTTTCTCTACCTTGGAGTTATAAATATATTCTCCCATGTTATCTTGTAAAATTGTATAGTTTTGCCTTTCACATAGTTGCATAAACTTTCATATGGTTTCTAATTGCTTCCACACAATTTTTTAAAGTCCTTATTTCTCAACTTAGCTGCTGTACTAGATTCAAGCAAAATTATATTTCCACATAAGTGTGCTTCTTTTGGGGGACCATTGCAATCAATTCCAGTAGTCATCTTCTCTGTCTTTGCACCAGGACCACACACTCTCTGATTTTCTATGAGTTTTGTCTTACCTGAGACAAGTGCTTCGACCTTTATACTTCTTCAGGGGTGTTTTGGCCCTTTGAGGACTTTTTCACATACATACACATATATATTATGGACATATATATATAAATAAACTTTCAAATTTATTAATATGAGGTTATTCATATTATTCTATTGTTTCCAAAATCTCTAACTTCTGTAATATATACATATATATGTATGTACATATATATGTTACCATAATATATACACATACATATATATTATGGAAATGCAAATATATATATGTATGCTATACATGTATATCAACACTTAAAATTACGAGCCCCTGTAAAATGATATCTTCCTTGATTTAAATTGCATTTCCATAATTGCTAATGAGATTGAGCACATTTATATATATATATAAAAATATACTTATATATATAAGTATATATATTTTATATATAAAAAAATATTCTTATATATATAAGTATATATATATATATGTATGTCAGCTCAAATTCCACCAGAGCACCTGTTGATATTTTTATTGGAACTACATTAATTTTATAGATAAATTTACAATGATGCTATAGATTCACCTATAGATCAATTAGCCTTTCAATATTGAGTCTTTGTATGTCATTTATTTAAATTTGGTATGAGGTCTAGTAGTAGAGTTTTACTATTTTTTCCATGAGGTTCTTGCTTATACTTTGTTATATTTATTCCAAAGTATTTTACATTCTAATGCTCTTTTAAGTGGTATCATTTAAAATTACTTTTGAATGAAATTTTCTACCCACAGTGTATAAAAATACAAATTGATTTTTTTAGAACTACCATATGATTCAGCAATCCCACTTCTGGGTGTATATCCAAAGGAAATGAAATCAGTATGTCAAAGAGACATCTGCACTCCCATGTTCACTGCACCATCATTTACAATGGCCAAGATACGTAATCAACTTTAATGTCTATTAACAGATAAATGAAGAAAATATAGTGTTATACACAATGCAATACTATTCAGCCTTAAATAAGAAGGAAATCCTATCATTTGTGAAAATATGGATGAATCTGAAGGAAACTATGTTAAACTATCTCATTTATATGTGGAATGTATTAAATTTTATATGTGGAATTTATATGTGGAATGTATTAAATTTTAAAAAGCTGAACACATAGAAGCAGAGAGTAGAACAGTGGTTACCAGAGGTTGAGGATTGGGAAGAATAGGGAAATGACAGTCAAAGGATACAAAGCCTCAGACAGGAATAAGTTCAAGAGATCTACTGTACAACACGGTGACTATAGTTGGTAACAACATATTGTGTTCTTGAAAATTGCTAAAAGGGTAGGTTTTAAGTGTTCTCACCAAAAGAAAAGTATGGGAGGCAATGGATATGTTAATTAGCATCATTTAGCCATTCCACAATACAGACATATTTAAAAACAACATGTTATACATGATAAATATATACAATTTTGTTTGTCAGTAAATGTATTAGTCTGTTTTTACACTGCTGATGAAGACATAGCCAAGACTGGGAAGAAAAAGAGGTTTAATGGACTTACAGCTCCACATGGCTGTGGAGGCCTAACAATCATGGCAGAAGGCAAGGAGGAGCAAGTCACATCTTACACGGATGGCAGCAGGCAAAGAAAGAGAGGTTGTGCAGGGAAACTGCTATTTTTTAAAACCATCAGATCTCATGAGACTTATTCACCATCACAAGAGCATCATGAGAAAGACCCACCCCCATGATTCAATTAACTCCCACCAGGTCCCTCCCACAACATGTGGTAATTCAAGATGAGATTTGGGTGGGGACACAGCCAAACCATATCAGTAAATAAATGTACAATTGATTTTTATATCTAGATAAACTCATAATCTTAATAATTTGTGGATAGATTTGTTTTGTTTTTCCATGATCATGCCATCTCTGAATAGTTTTGTTTCTTTCTCAGTCTTAATCCGTTAATTACCTCTGCCTTGCCAAATTGACTTGGACTTCCAGTATAATATTAAATGTAAGTGGTGATAGCTGACATTTTTGTTTTATTCCTAATCATAAAAAGAATACTTTCAATGTTTTAACAAGAAGTATGATATTTACCATAGTTTTTCTATAGGTATATTTTCTTGAATTCAGGAAGTACATTTTATTGCTAGTGTCCTAAGAGTTTATCATAAATGTATATTGAATTTTGATAACTTCTTTTCCTGCCTCTACTGAGATCACAAGATTCTTCTTCTCCCTTAATCTGCTAATATGATGAATTAAATTACTTCATAATTTCAAACTAACTCTGCAATGCTGGAACACCCTCCAATTAATCATGTATTATCTTTTTATGATTGCTGCAATCAGTTTGCTAATACATTAAGATTTCTGTAATTATGTTCATAAATGACATTGGCCTGTAATTTTCCTTCTTTGCACAGTCCTAGACTACGTTTCACATATAAGAGGAGTTGAACACATTCCTTGTCTATATTATGCAAGATTCACAACATTGAAATCATTTGTTTTCTCAGTGCTAACAGAACACATAGATAAGAACTCTCTGGTTCTGATATTTTCATTGAGGGAATATTTTTGAACTGTTCTTTTAATTTCTGTTGTAGCTATGTGACAATTAAGGGTTGCTGGGTTTTTTTAGTCATTTTTGTTAGATATATTTTTTCCCAGAAATTTGTCCTCTCATCAAAATTTTCAAATTTATTAGTATGAAGTTATTCATATTATTCTATTGTTTTTAAATCTCTGTAACTTCTATAATTGTCTCTTTTATTCATAGTGTTTTCTTGTGTCTTCACTCTTTTTTTATGATCAATCTTGACAGAGGTTTTTCGATTTTATTAGGTCATTCCAAGTGAATCTTTTGGCTTTCTCAATCTACTCTATTATATGTTTGCCTTCTATTATATTCTTTATATCATTTCTTTCTTTCCAGTACTTTCTTCATGTTTACATCATTATTCTTTTTCATCTTAAGTGAGCAGCGTAGGTCATTAGCTTTGAGGCTTTTCTTTCACAATACAAATAATTAAGTATCATTTTACCTAAATCCCCTAAATTAAATGCAATGTAGTTTATTATTTCTCAGTTTGAGATATTTTCTTATAATTGTTTAACTTGTGAATTACTTAGGAATATGTTTCTAAATTTATGAAAATATGGGATTTTTTTAGTTGTGTCTGTGGGGAATTCAGGGCACCTGTCAGCCGTTTGTAATGGATCTTCACCTTAGATCACTCTCCCCAACTAGGACCATAAATTCCTTATGACTGCACTTCACTCAATTTCCAACTATAGTCCAGTGACCTCATTGCTGTGGAAAGAAGCATTGCTTTGAACACTACAATTCTTAACTGGGCCAGGCAACTTTCAGAGAGTCACGTGTCCTCTCTCAGCAATTTCACCTCTTCCCACAGCTCAACAGTTGCCAACGATGTGCTCCAACCATCCTTCAAACTAACCACCCGAAAACACGGGACCACCCAATACCAAACATGTTGATCCTTGCTACTGTTTAGCAAACATTGTCTTGCCTCACTTATCAGATCATTACCCTTGGAAAAAAAAGACCACCTAGGATGTCATCCAGGTTCTGCAAGGATAACTAAACATGCATCACAGGAAACAGCTGTGTGGGCTGTCCTATTTTTCTGGCTCCCAATTGTTTCTCTTTTATTCTAATTTTCCATGCCTACCCTAGTGCTTTATTTGGATCCCAAACTATCTTGAGTGCCAAGCCCACACAGGCTGGGACAAGCTTTACTTTTATCATTAACTGGAAACATAAAGAAAATCTACACTGAAGGAAAACTTTTCAAATTCAACTTTCTTATTCAAATATACTTATATTTTAAAATTAACATAAAATTGTATATTTTTACCTTGTAAAACATGAAGTTTTGAAGTACATATACATTTTGGAATGGTTAAATCTAGCAACTAATAAATGCATTACTTCACAGGATTATCATTTTTGTGGTGAGAACACTTAATATACACTCAGCATTTTTCAAGGATATATCATTATTAACTATAGTCAGCTTGTTGTACAATAGACCTCTTGAATTTATTCCTCCTATCTAGCTGTAATTATGTATCCTTTGACCAACCTCTCCCCAATTTATCATCCCCCATCAAGTTGAACTTATGTCAAGCAATTGGAGGAACATGAGGTTTTATAATAAAGTTTGTCAGAGTGAGTTGTGGAAGTGGCTGAATTGAGGGCAAAGAGTTGAGTATTCCTGATTTGAAATGCTTGGGACCAGAAATATATTGGACTTTAGATTTTTCTAGATTTTGGAACAGTTCCATATACATAATGAAATTTCTTGAGGATGGAACCCAATTCTAAACATGAAATTTATTTATGTTTCATATATACCTTATATGCATAGACTGAAGTTAGCCTTATACAATATTTTTAATAATTTTATACACCAAAGTTTTGACTGCAGTTTGACTGTAATCCATCACATGAGCTCAGGTGTGGAATTTTCCACTTATGGTGTCATTCATGCTCAAAAAGTTTCAGATTTTGGAATATTTCAGATTTTGGATTCTCTAATTAGGAATGCTCAACCTGTATTATGAGTGGTAAATGACTAGTTCAGTGCACAGAGGGCTGTGTAAGGATTCTCTGCTCTTAAAAAATAAAAATTCTATATATTTAAGGTGTACAACATGCTATTTAGTATAGTGAAATAATTACTAAGTCAAGAGAGTAAACATATGCATCATCTCACATAATTAATTTTTTGGTTTTTGCTTTTTCTGTTTGCTTGTTTTGTGATGAAGGTACCCAAAATCTACTCTCTTAGCAAATTTCCAATTTTCAATAAAACATTATTAACTATAATCATCATTCTACATATTAGATCTCTAGGCTTATTCTCCCTATGTGGTTGCAAATTTGTACCCTTTGATCATCTTTGATCATCTTTCTGTTTCTCTCAACCTTCAGCCCCTTGTAACCACCATTCTGCTCTCTACTTCTATGTTAATTTTTTTCTATTTCATATATAAATGAGATCATGCAGTATTTGCCTTACTGTCTCTGGTTTATTTCACTTAGCACAATGTTTTCCAGGTTTATCCATGTTGTCACAAATGACTGGATTTCCTTTCTAAGGCTGGATAACATTTCGTTGTGTTTCTACACCACATTGTCTTTATCTGCTCATCCATAGATGAACACTTAAGTTGATTCCAGTATCTTAGCTATTGTGAATAATGCTGTAATGAACATGAGAGTGCAAAGATCCTTCTGAGGTACTGATCTCATTTCTTTTGGGTAGAAACCCAGAAGAGAGATTGCTGGGTCATATACTAGTTCTATTGTAATTTTTTTGAGGAGACTTCATACTGTTTTTCCATAATGGCTGTACCAGTGTATATACCCACCAACAGCATACAAGGGTTGTCTTTTCTCCACACGATGCCAACACTTTTTTATCTTTTTGATAATGGCCATTTTAGCAGGTGTGAAGCAGTATTTCATTGTGGCTTTAATTTGCATTTCCATCTTGATTAGTAATGTTGAGAATTTTTTCATCTACCTTCTGGCCATTTGTATGTCTTCTTTTGAGACATGTCTATTCAGATCTTTTGCCCGTTTTTTGATCAGGTTGTTTTCTTGCTGTTGGGTTGTTTGAAATCCTTATGTATTGTGGATATTAACCCCTTATCAGATGTATGGTTTACAAATATTTTCTTCCATTCTGTAGATTGTCTTTTCACTCTGTTAATTGATTCCTTTGCTTTACAGAAACTTTTAAATATAATGTAACTTCATTTGTCTATTTTTTGTTGTTGCCTGTGCTTTTGGGGTCATATTCAAAAAATCATCATTAGACCCATGTCATAGAGCCTGTTCTCCATGTTTTCTTCTAGTGTTTTTATAATTTCTGTTCTTACATTTAAGTCTTTAATCCATTTTGAGTTTATTTTTGTATATGGTATAATTGTCCAATTTCATTCTATTGCATGTGCAAATCCAGTTTTCCTGACATCATTTATTGAAACAACTATCCTTTCCCCACTGTGTTCTTTTGGTGACCTTCTCAAAAATTAGTTGACTGTATATGCATGGGTTTATTTTCTGTGCTGTCTATTCTGCTTCATTGTCCCATGTGTCTGTTTTTATGCCAACACCATACTATTTTGACTACTGCAGCTTGTAAGGTAATGATGCTTTCAACTTTGTTCTTTCTCAAGTTGCTTTGTGTATTTGGTGCCTATTGTGATTCCATACAAATTCTAGGGTGTTTTTTTATTTCTTTGAAAAATGCCATTAAATTTTTGAGAAGGATTGCATTGAATATGTAGATCACTTTGGGTAGTATGGACATTCTAACAATATTAATTTTTTAATCCATGAATGGGAAGTATTTTTCCATTTATTTGTATCTTCTTCAGTTTTTTTCATCTGTGTTTTATAGTTTTCAATGTACAGGTCTTTTACCTCCTTGGTTAAATCTATCCCTAAGTATTTTATTCTTTTTGATGTGGTCTAAGTGGGATTTTTAAAAATTTCCTCTTCCAATAGATTGTCACTGATGTAAGGAAACAACTGATTTGTCTATGTTGATTTTATATCCTGCAACTTAACTGAATTTGATATTAGTTCTAACAGTTTTTTTAATGAAGTTTTTAAAGGAAATTCTTTGAGTTATCTTTTTTACTCAATTATATACATGTTATTATAAGTTGAATATATAGCTGTTAAAGAATGAAACGGATATGAAATTCATCCTTTGAAATGTGTTATGTAGTCCACTTGCTTGCTCAGAAAGAATATGTCTTCTACAGTTTGAAGCTTATAAATTATGTTGTTAAAACACGCTATTATCATTGATATGCTTGTCTACAAATTCTATCAGTCATTAAAATGCATGCGTTTAAATCTCTGACAGTGCTACTGTTTTGTTAATTTTATTTGTATTTGGTCAGGTCTGGCTTTATATAGTTTCCAAGCCATATATTAGGTGCTTAGAAGTCTAGATTATTATAACTTCTTGCTTAATTGAGATTTTATCATTATAAAATTGATTTTTATCCTCAGTAATATTTCTTAAAGTCTGTTTTGACTAATAACATTATAGCAATTTCAGCTTTATTTTGGTATTTTTCCTGTACATGACTTCATATTCTTTGATTTTCAAACTATTCTATATCCTAACATTCCAGATAGGTCATTTGCAAGTTCTATGAAACAGGATTTAGGTTTATTGGTCTGATACTCTTTTGCTTTTAAGATGAGCACTTAAACCACTTAATTTTATCATTATTACTAATGTGTTATATTATTAACTTTGGTACTTACTTTTAAATCATTTTTCTTCCGTATTTTTGTTGCTCTTTTTTCTTTCTGCATTGATTTTGGAGCAGGTGGGGACTTAGAAAAAAATGGCAGATGGGAGGCAAAACTAACTTGCAGGTCCCATTCGGATGGACAGAGCAGCATATGGAGACTCACGCTGTAAACTTTTGCTCCAAGAACTACTGCAGGAACATACCATAAAAGCCAAGAGAATCCGCGGACCCTTTGAAGGAGACAGAATGGCACCTCAAGCTCCGTAGGACAGCCAAGGAACTATGTCAGCTTGTTCTCAGCTGGGAGGAGTGTAGCCTGGGGCAAGTACTCAGCCCTGATCACCAACTCTCTGGAATTAAACTCAGTGCTGTTGGGGGAGCTCGGGGGGAGTGAGACCTGTCTTTCAGGCTGCAGCTGCATGGGAGCTGTGTGAGGCCTGTGGCTCCTGGCTTTCCCCCATGTCCCTGGCAACCTGTGTGATGCAGCAGAGGCAGCCATAATACCCCTGAGAACATAACTCCGTTGGTCTGGAAACCACACTCTCATCCCCCACAGCAGCTGCAGCAAGTCCCACCCATGGAGAGTCTGAGCTTACACATACCCAGCCCTGCCTTCACCTGATGGTCTTTCTCTACCTGCCCTGGCAGCCAAAGACAAAGGTCAAAAACTCCTGGGAGTTCTATGGCCCTGCCCATAGAACTCCACCTGAGAAACCAGAACACTTATCCAAAGAAGACCCTGGGGGGCAAGCTTGTATCCTCCCTACACTACTGCAGCTGATGCACTCTTGAACTCGCCACCTCCTGGCTGGAAGCCAACCAACAAAAAACCAGCACACTTAACAAAAATACTACCAAGGACCCTCATAAAGGCCTGCTTCACTCCCCTGCTACCTCCACTGGAGCAGTGCTGGTATCCACTGCTGAGAGACCTGAAGATGGATCTCATCACAGAACTCTGCAGACACACCCCAGTACCAGCCCAGAACCCAATAGCTCCACTGGGTAGCTAGATTCAGAAGAAAAATAATCGCTACAGTTTGGATCTCAGGAAGCCCCATTCCTAGGGGAAGAGGGAGAGCACCACATCAAAGGAGCACCCCGAGGAACAAAAAAAACCTGAACAGCAGCTCTTGAGTCTCAGATATTCCCCTCTGACATAGTCTACCCAAATGAGAAGGAACCAGAAAAACAAAACTGGTAATATGACAAAACAAGGTTCTTTAACATCCCCAAAAGCTCACACTAGCTCACCAGCAATGGATCCAAACCAAGACAAAATCTCTGAGTTGCCAGAAAAAGAATTCAGAAGGTGGATTATTAAGCCAATCAAGGAGGCACCAGAGAAAGGTGAAGTTCAACTTAAAAAATAAAAATAAAAAAGGATATGAATGGAAATATCTCCAGTGAAATAGATAGATGGAATAAATTAAAAAACAATCACAACTTCTGGAAATCAAGGACACATTTCGAGAAATACAAAATAAACAGAAAAGTGTCAGCAATAGAATGGAACAAGTAGAAGAAAGAATTTCAGAATTCAAAGACAAGACTTTCAAATTAACCCAATCTGACAAAAACAAAGAAAAAATTTTTTTAAAATGAACAGGCCGGGCACGGTGGCTCACGCCTGTAATCCCAGCACTTTGGGAGGCCGAGGCAGGTGGATCAGGAGGTCAGGAGATTGAGACCATCCTGTCTAACATGGTGAAACCCTGTGTCTACAAAAATACAAAAAAATTCGCTGGGTGCGGTGGCAGGCACCTGTATTCCCAGCTATTCGGGAGGCTGAGGCAGGAGAATGGTGTGAACCTGGGAGGCGGAGCTTGCAGTGAGCTAAGATAGTGCCACTGCAGTCTGGCCCAGGTGAAAGAGTGAGACTCCATCTCAAAAAAAAAAAAAAAATGAACAAAGCCTCCAAGAATTTTGGGATTATATTCAGCCACCAAACCTAAGAATAACTGGGTGTTCCCAAGAAAGAAGTGAAATCTAGAAGTTTGGAAAATTTATTTGAGGAAATAATCAAGGAAAACTTGTCTGGCCTTCTTAGAGATCTAGACATCCAAATACAAGAAGCTCAAAGAACACCTGGGAAATTCATCATAAAAAGATCATCTCCTAGGCACATAGTCATCAGGTTATCTAAAGTCAAGATGAAAGAATCTTAAGAACTGTAAGGCAAAAACATCAGGTAACCTAAAAGGAAAACCTATCAAATTAACAGCAGACTTCTTAGCAGAAACTTACAAGCTAGAAAGAATTTGGGTCCTATCTTTAGCCTCCTTAAATAAAGCAATTATCAGCCAAGAACTTTGTATCCAGCAAAACTAAGTTTCAAAAATGAAGGAAAGATACAGTCTTTTCCAGACAAATGCTGAGAGAATTCACCACCACCAAGCCAGCACTATAAGAATGGCTAAAAGGAGATCTAAACCTTGAAACAAATCCTCAAAATACACCAAAACAGGACCTCCTTAAAGCATAAGTTTCACAGGACCTATAAAACAATAACACAATAAAAAAGGTATTCAGGCAACAAATAGCATGATGAAAAAACAGTGACTCACATCTTAATACCAACATTAAATGTAAATGGCTGAAATGCTCCACTTAAAAAATACAGAATGGCAGAAAGAATAAAAACTTACCAACCAAGTATCTGCCCTCTTCAAGAGACTCACCTGACACATAGGACTCACTCACATAAACTTAACGTAAAAGGGTGGAAAAAGATACTGCATGCAAATAGGCACCAAAGATGAATAGGAGTAGCTATTCTTATATCAGACAAAACATACTTTACAGCAGCAGTTAAAAAAGACAAAGAGGGACTTTATATAATGATAAAAGGCCTTGTCCAACAGGAAAATATCACAATTCTAAATATATATGCTCCTACCGCTGGAGTGCCCAAACTTATAAAACAATTACTACTAGACCTAAGAAATGAGACAGAAAGCAACACAGTAATAGTGGGGGACTTTAATATTTCACTGACAGCACTAGACAGGTCATCAAGAAAGAAAGTCAACAAAGAAACAAGGGACTAAAACTATACCCTAGAACAAATGGATTTAACAGATATTTACAGAAGATTCTACCCAACAACCACAGAATATACATTCTATTCACCAGTGCATGGAACTTTCTCCAAGATAGACAATATGATAGGCCACAAAACAAGTCTCCACAAATTTAAGAAAATTGAAATTATTTGAAGTACTCTCTCAGACCACAGTGAACTCAAATTGAAAGTCAACTCCAAAAGAAACCCTCAAAATCATGAAAATACATGGAAATTAAATAAGTTGCTTCTGAATGATCATTGTGTCAACAATGAGATTAAGATGAAAATTTAAAATTTCTTTGAACTGCACAATAACAGTGACACAACCTATCAAAATCTCTGGGATACAGCAAAACCTGTGCTAAGAGGAAAGTTTATCGCATTAAATATCTACATCAAAAAGTCTGAAAGAGCACAAATAAACAAACTAAGGTCACACCTCAAGGAACTAGAGAAACAAGAACAAACCAAGCCAAAACTCAGTAGAAGAAAAGAGATAACCAACATCAGAGCAGAACTGAACAAAATGGAAACAAACAAAAAGATAAATGAAACAAAAAGCTGGTTCTTTGAAAAGATAAATAAAATTGATAGACCATTAGCAGGATTGACCAAGTAAAAAAGAGAGGAGCTCCAAAAACTCAATTAGAAACAAAATGGGAGATGTTACAACTGATACGACAGAGATACGAAAGATCATTTAAGGCTATTATGAACACCTTTACATGCATAAACTAGAAAACCTAGAGGATATGGATAAATTTCTGGAATTATACAATCCTCCTAGATTAAACCAGGAAGAAATAGAAACTCTGAACAGACCAATAACAAGCAGCAAGATTGAAATGGTAATTAAAGTTACCAACAAAAAAAATTCCAGGACCAGAAGGATTCACAGCTGAATTCTATCAGATATTAAAAGAAGAATTGGTAGCAATCCTATTGACACTGTTCCAAACAATAAAGAAAGAAGGAATCCCCCCCAAATCATTCTGTGAAGCCAGTATCAGCCTAATACCAAAACCAGGAAATGACATAACGACTGAAAGAAACCTACAGATCAATATCCCTGATGAACACAGATGCAAAGATTCTCAACAAAATACTAGCTAACCAAATTCAACAGCATATCAAAAAGATAATCCACCATGATCAAGTGGATTCCATACCAGGGATGCAGGGATGGTTTAACAAAGGTAAGTCAATAAATGTGATACACCACATAAACAGAATTAAAAACAAAAATCAAACGATTATAATAAATACATGCAGAAAAAATATCTAGTGAAATCCAGCATTGCTTTGTGATTAAAACACTCAGCAAAATCAACATACAGGTAATATACCTTAAGGTAATAAAAGTTATGTATGACAAACCCACAGCCAACATTATACTGAATGGGGAAAAGTTGAAAGCATTCCGCCTGAGAACTGGAACGAGACAAGGATATTCACTTTCACCCTTCTGTTCAACATAGCACTGGAATTCCTAGCCAGAGCAATCAGACAAGAAAAAGAAATTAACCATATCCAAATCAGTAAAGAGGAACTCAAACTGTTGCTGTATGCTGATGACATGATCGTATACCTAGAAAACCCTAAAGACTCATCCAAAAAGTTTCTAGAACTGATAAACAAATTCAGCAAAGTTTTAGGATACAAAATTAATGTGCATAAGTCAGTAGCCCTGCTATATGCCAACAGTGACCAAGCTGAGAATCAAATCAAGAACTCAATCCCTTTCACAATAGCTACAAAAATAAAATATTTAAAAATATACCTAACTAAGGAAGTGAAAGACCTGTACAAAGAAAACTACAAAACACTGCTGAAAGAAATCATAGATGACACAAACAAATAAAAACACATCCCATGCTCATGGATGGGTAGAATCAGTATTGTGAAAATGACCATACTGCTAAAAGCAATCTATACATTCAATGCAATTCCCATCAAAATACCAGCATCATTCTTCACAAACTAGAAAAAACAATCCTAAAATTCATATGAAACTAAAAAAGAGCCCACACAGCCAAAGCAAGACCAAATAAAAGGAATAAATCTGAAGGCATCTCATTACTTGACTTCAAACTATACTATAAGTCCATAGTCACCAATACAGCATGGTACTGGTATAAAAATAGGCACATAGTCCAATGGAACAGAATAAAGAACCCAGAAATCAAGCCAAATACATACAGCCAACTGAGCATTGACAAAGCAAACAGAAACATAAAGGGGGAAAAGACACCCTATTCAACAAAATGTACTGGGATAATTGGCAAGACACATGTAGAAGAATGAAACTGGATCCTCATCTCTCACCTTATACAAAAATCAACTCAAGATGGATCAAAGACTTAGACCTAAGACCTGAAACCATAAAAATTCTAGAAGGTAACATGGGAAAAACCCTTCTAGACATTGGCTTAGGCAAAGACTTCATGAAGAACCCAAAAGCAAATGCAACAAAATGAAAAATAGGTGAGACTTAATTAAACAAAAAGCTTCAGCAAAAGACACAATCAGCAGAGTAAACAGACAACCCACAGAGTGGGAGTAAATAGTCACAAAGTATGCATCTGACAAAGGACGAATATCCAGAATCTAAAAGGAACTCAAACAAATCAGCAAGGAAGAAACAAACAATCCTATCAAAAAGTGGGATAAGGACATGAATAGAAATTTCTCAAAAGAACATATATAAATGCCCAACAAGTAAATGAAAATAATGCTCAACATCATCAGGGAAATACAAATCAAAGCCACAATGTTTTATCACCTTATTCCTGCAAGAATGGCCATAATCAAAAAATCAAAAAAAATGGATTTTTGTGTGGATGTGGTGAAAAGGAACACTTCTGCATTGCTGGTGAGAATGTAAGCTAGCATAACCACTATGGAAAATAATGCAAAGATCCCTTAAAGAACTAAAAGAACTACCATTTGATCCAGCGATCCCACTACTGGGTATCTATCCAGAGGTAAATAAGTGATCCAGCAATCCCACTACTGGGTATCTACCCAGAGATAAATAAGTCATATGAAAAATATACTTGCACACACATGTTTATAGCAGCACAATTCACAATTGCAAAAATATGGAACCAGCCCAAATGCCCATCAATCAATGAATGGATAAAGAAAATGTGGTATATATATACCATGGAATACTACTCAGCCATAAAAAGGAACAAAATAATGGCATTTGCAGCAACCTAGATAAAATTGGAGACCATTATTCTAAGTGAAGTAACTCAAATGGAAAACCAAACATCATATGTTCTCACTCATAAGTGGGAGCTAAGCTATGAGGATACAAAGACATAGGAAAGACACAATAGGCTTTGGGGACTAGGGTGAAATGGTGGGGTGGGTGACGGATAAAAGAATACACATTGGGTACTGAGTACACTACTTGGGTGATGGGTGCACCCAAATCTCAGAAATCATCACAAGTGAATTTATTCATGTAACCAGACACCACCTGTTCCTCAATATCTATTGAAATTTACAAATTTTTTTATACATTTTTAAAAAATTGTAAAAACATTTTTAAAGAAATTTAATAAAGTATCAAGGTCATAAACAAAGACAAACTGAAGAAACTGTTATAGCTTAAATGACACTACAGAGATATGACAACTAATTGCAAAGCATGATCCTAGATTGAATTCTGGTCTGGAAAAAAATATATTAATGTATATTATACATTATGTTATGAAATATATAATGTATATAAATATATGTTATAAAATATATTAATATATTATTGTGATAAATGAAAAAAGAAATAAATTGCTTTTTTATCTTTTTTATTCCTGTAGTAAGAATGTTTTATATATATACTCTAGCTCTCTTTTTTGTGCATCTGGTTACCTAGAAACCTACATATTATATGAAACTTATCAAAGCATGAAACATATTTAACTGTTTACCTTCTCCCAAACTATACGAGTACTTTAGAATTAACCCCAGTCATCCAACTCAGACTTATTATTATTGTATGTTTCAGTTCTGTTTTTTTAAATCCCAGAAGATTGTTGCTTTTATACAGTCAATGTTTATTTTTATTTTAATACCTGTTTTTCTCATTCCTTCTTTCACCTCAGTTCCTCCAACTAGGATAATTCCTCTTCCACTTGAAGTGACTCTCTGTTGGTTGTAAATGCCCCAATTCTTTTTTATCTGAAACTGTCTTTATTTCACCAAAACTGTCTTTATTTCACCTTGCTATTGACAATTTTTTTATTGTGTACCAAATTTGCAATTGTCACAGTATTTTCTCTCAGCTCATTTAAGATATTATTCCATTTCTACTATTATTGTTGTGAAGGAAGCCACTGTCAGTCTAGTTGTCACTCAGTTTAAAGTAATTGTTTTGTCTCTGGCTGTTCTTAAGCCCTTTTCTTTGATTATTAAAATATTCTATAGTTAAAAAATATTTTATAGTTTTATTACATATGTCCAGATACACATCTATTTTGCTTGGTATTTCAGGCACATTCTGAGTTTGTGGATTCATATCTTTCATTTATTTGAGAAAACTCTTGATTATTAGCTCTTGGAATTTTCCTCTGCTATATATGACCTCCCTCTTTCTTCTACATGATTAAATATATTTAGACCTTTTCATTTTATATTCCATGAGTCTTCTCTTTCAAATTTGCTACCTCTTTGTCTTTCAGTACACATTTTAATATCTTCAAATGTGTCTTTTATTCTACTAATTCTTATTTTAAATGTATCTAATCTGCTGTCAAAATTACCTACTGAATTTTTAATTTCAACTAATTTTAGTTCTAGGAATTCTCCTTAATTTTTAAATGTTTGACCATTTTTAACATACTTTTGTCATCATTTCATTTATATCTTTAAACATACTAAGGCATCTAATTTATATATTATGTGTCTGATAATGCCAACATGCCAATCTTTTGAAGATTTTCTTGTTTCTGCCTTCTTTCTTATGGCATCATGTCAGGCCTCATGATTTTCAATGAAGAGGTCACTATTTCTTGAAATTTCCTCTGTGGAGAATTTCTGAGGTCTGTGGTGAAAGTAGATTTTTCTAGAGATGATCTGCATTTACTTCTGCCAGTACCTGGGGATACTAGCTCAGAATCCTGTTAAACTAAATGAGAAATTTTATTGTTTTCCAGACCACCTTGTTGGTATGAATACAGGCTACAAACCAGTTCAAAGCTGTCAGTTATGAATTCACAGGAAGATTCTTTCCCTGTACTTAGTACCAAGGTTCAAATCCAGTAATTTTCCGTGAAGACCCTTAGGGATGGGTGGGAAAAGCATGTTTATTTCACCCTTACACTGAAGGTGTATTGTTTTGGTTTTCCAACTTTATACAGAGGGAGATCTTGTTCACTATTATTAGTGGTCCCTAATCTTTGCCACTTGTCACTTCTGTACCTGTGAGACTTGTTAAATGAAGTGTAGCCTAAAGCTACATTCTTACATATTTAAGTTTGGCCTAAAAGTTTTTAGGTACATCATGAACTATAACAAGTGGAGGTATAAACTGACTGTAGCCTACACCTGTGCCAATCACTGAGTTTTGGTCAGATATAGCCAACTGTTTGAACCGTGTTCAAATAAGGCAAATGCTAAGCTGTAACCAATCCAGCTGTTTCTGTACCTCACTTCCATTTTCTGCATGTCACTTTCTTTTTGCTGTCCATAAATCTTCCACCAAGTGGCAGCGCTGGAGTCTCTCTGAATCTGCCGTGTTTCTGGGGAATGCCTGATTCACAAATCGTTCATTACTCAATTAAACTCCTTTAAATTTAATTTGGCTGAAGTTTTTAACAGACTGAAAATAAGATCCAATTCATTGGGTTTGGTAAATGCTCTCAAAATAAAATCTGGCTTCAATGTTGCACTTACCTTTCCCATATCCTATTTTTGGTCTTGAAATCAATCTTGAGACATTGATTATTCTTTACTAACTTTCCAGCTTATCAGCTCATTTGAAAATATTTGTTCTCTATATTTTCCAGGGATTATTTTTTAGACTTTTTTAAAGTGGTAGTGTTGTTGTAAAGTGTCCAACCCACAATTCTGATATATATATATTTCACATACACATATATATTCACATATATATACATTCATATACACACACACATATATATATATATTCACATACACTCCCATGTAAATACACTGAACCTGCTAAACATGCTTCACGCGAAAGCTAAGTAACTAGACAATTTTCTAGACTGGAAGAGTGGCAGGTGGAAGACAGGGTTAACGAGAATAAGAATGAGAAAAAGAAAGTGAAACCACACAATGCACAATAGATTTGCATTTTATTCAAGGTTATGATTCTTCATTCAGTCCAAGAACCACACAAATGTAAAATGCCATTGATAGTGCTTCTTCAGTAAACTCACACACTCCTGGGGACTTGCACATTGGTTGGAATCATGAGCTGACTACATACACATATGTAAACTGAAGTCAGTTAATCTGTTGTTTTTCCATAGAAAGAGTTTTGCTCTATTATATTCATACCTCAATTTAACATGAGAAAAGCTTTGCTACTCTAGTATACTGAAAATTATTTGGCTTTCAATCACAACCAGGACTAGGAAAATACTGAGGAGAAGAAATGTAAAAGCCCCTTAAATGTCTAAACAGACACCTCAGCCACTTACAAATGATAGAAAATTTTAGTAAAAAAACTGCTCTGTGTTTAAAAGTTATTCTCTCTTGTTTCCAGCAAATCACCATAGTCAGAGAAACATACATGATTCTTCACAATTATTACTAATGATTTTAGATCCAACTCGTAGGAAAAAGAAAATGCAAATCCAATTTCAACCTAATTCAGAACTGACTAGTATAGAATTTGTAATACAATTTTAAAATCTCTTTAGAATTCTTAGAAACCAAACAACCAGAATTCCAACAAATAAAATTATTTTCCTATGCTTTCCACTAAAAGGAAAGAAACAAAGGAAAGAAAATGAATTCCCTTTAACTTGTAGGAGACCCTGAAGCCCAATTTTTCATGCAATCTACAACTACAGTACTTTACAATATAGCTTCATTTTCATAAAGAACATTTTGAGTGTCTACATGTCCCACCATTTCCCAAGGTTGTGTTATATCCAGCTTCTATCCATGAAAGGCTTAGTGGAAAGATTGTAGGCTGTAGAGATAAGTTGTGAAGGTAATAATAGACACTGTCTCTGCCACTGTAATGGTACTTAACATTGTGGTCACCATGTTAGTTCTTTAGTAGTGGAAACTGTGAGAAAACTAAGGCTTAACGTGATTAATAAGTATGTGGCAGAGCTAGGGCCTCAACACAGATTTCTTCAACTAAAAACAGGTATTTTTTTTTTAGCTGTTTTAGAACTACCTCCCTAATGTATATATGGAGAAACAATAAACATTAATTTTTGCTAATTTACCCTGACGTGTTATCAAGGACTAAGAAAGTACAATCACATTCAGAAGCTTTGTGAGCATTATTAACTATAATTGTAAGGGCTAAAGAAAGAAGAAACACAAAAAGTGGCTCAACAGTCAAAGACAGGTTTATTTGGGAGAATAAACATGAGAGGGCTTTCTGGCTGATTCAGGTCAGGAGCATTCCCTCTTACAGACTAAGGGTATTTAAGGGGTCAGGGAAGGAGAGCTTATCGCAGGTTCGGATTATTTCTGGGTGGATGAGAATTTTATTGCAGGGTTGAAATGTTTCTGGTCAGAGGTGTCATTTACAGTTTGTGATCATGCTGACATTAGCCATTAGGCTGATGTTTTTGGGGCTGGATTTAGGCAGTTTTTAATCAAGGGGAACTTAAAATGGCAGTGTTTGTCCAAGATGGTGATGCTCTTGCTCTGTCAAGAAGAGTTGAAAAATTAGATTTTCATGATTTCATACTTGAAACTTAGCTGAAGAATTCCCCGCTCATTTAATTACTATCTATAGAGTTTTTTTCATGGCTAATGCCTTTCTTGTGTTCATTAATGCTTTGAATACTATTGAGAAAGAAAAAAAACAATGGTATGAGAAGTTGCATCATTCTTAATCTCATCCTGAATTTAGCAAAGTTAACTACTTTCTCGTTTTTTCTTTCAGGATGTCAGCATCAAATTTGAAAGATATTAGAAAAAAGACACAGAGGCATGATTAAAGAAACAACTGATTTACTGGAAGTTTCTAGAGATTCTTATTGAGATTTCTTACTTCATTTTTGATGATGGATGACACTTGACAGTTTGATCTAGGAGTTTTCTTATGTTGATGATCAAAATGAGAAATCAGGGCAGCAGGAAAAGAGTTTATTGAGGCAGTAAAATCTTATTTAAAATATTTATTTCAGAGGTACTTATCACATTAGCATCTAGGTCCCCAGACTGATGTCAGAATGTTTTTAAAGATGAGCTTTTCTCTCCTTGGGAGTTATATGAGGTTTGAGAGATAATTTTTAAAGAGCAGAAAACACCTATATTTTAGAAGATACTACTCAGACATTTTATAAGAGAATAAAAACAGTATGAGGAAATATTTAAAGCTTATATCTACATACTTAAGTACCAGGTGGTAATTATAAAAACACTCATATGCATAATTTAATTCTCACCATAATCTTGTGTGTTAGGTATCATAAAAAGCATCTTCACAAATTTAAAAACATAAAGCATAAAGAAGTTATGTGAATTTGCTCAGGGTCATAGCTAACAAGTGGAACAACCCAACTTTTTCCAACTATGAGTCCACATTGTGTCTCTCTCCATGAAACACAATGCCCGAGGGTCTCGATGAGTTAACGTTAGGCTTCCCTATTCATATCCTCCAAATTTAGCTTGCAAAACAAGAGGGCAATGTGACACAGTGGGGAAAAGTTTAATTGTTTCAGACAGACTTACATTTTGCAAGCTGGTTTCAACAATTACTTTACCTCTCTTAGACATAATTTCTTTATCTACTTTTAAAAAGATAGTAACACCTATTTTATAATGCTATTGTGAAAATTAAACCTACACCGTTATGGTTAAATTAATAGAATAAAACAAAGATATTTTTCATGTTTTGGAGTTTCTATTAAGGCTTCAGAAAAATCAATAGCAATATTTTTATTTTTCAAACTACAACTAAAAATTGTGTCACTCCATTTCTTGTAGCAATATTGGGTGTAAATTAATATTGGCTTTCATAAAGATTTGAGATGCTTGAGAACAGAAGAAGGCCATCAATGGCCTAAAAATTACATTGTTGGAAGTTTTAAATTACAGACTTAATTACTTCAATAAAAATAGAACTATTCATTTTTTAAATGTCCTTATTATAATCAACTTTGCTTATGCAAATGCAACTATGCTGCATTTTACTAAGTTAGTCAATTCATTGAAACATTTAAATATATTGGCATTAAGTTGTTCACAATAGTTTCATCATTTTCATGTCTGTAGGCACTGTAGAACTGTGTTCTTTTGCATTTCTGATATTGGTTATTGTGCATGCTTTAATTCTTCTGATTAGTCTCACCAAGAGCTTATTGATTATTGTTGATGCTTTCTATTGCTTATATGTTTTCTATTTCCATAACTTCTTTCTAAATCTGATTTCCTTCCTTCTATTCTTTTGGGGTTTAATATTATGTCCTAATTTTTGCCATGATTATTGTGTTCATTGATTTTTCTCAGTTTTTTCACTTACAGTATATGCAATTAAGGTTACAAATTTTCCCAAGTACAGCTCTGCTTGTATCCCACAGTTTTTGATAATTACTATTTTTATTATAAAATATTTTCTAGTTTTTTTTTCTTTGACCCATCAGCCATGTATCTCTTTATTTCAAAGCATATGGTGATATTCCAGTTGTCTTTTTGCAATTAGTTTCTAAGATAATTACATTATGATAAAGCATATTCTGTATGCCTTCAATCCTTTCAACTACATTAAGAGCTACTTTCTGGCCCAATATATAATCAATTTCTGTAAATGTTCCATATGCCCTTGAAAAGAATATTTGGGAGAAGCATTATTGTAAATATGTTCATTAGGTCAAGATTGCTAATGGTTTGTTCAGCTTTTCTCTGTCTAATCACTGTGCCCCCAGTCTATGAAGCAATCAAAAGCTCCACTCTCAGCCTCCTGTCAAAGTCAGTAAATGTCCCCCAACCAAGGTTAAGGGGCAACCTTAAACACAAGTCTCACTGCCCAGAGCCCCCTGTTCTCCTCCATCCTGGCCCCATAATTATTTTGGCACCCTGATAATTTCCAGCAGATTTTTTGTGTGTCCAGATTTTCTAACAAAACTCAGTGGGATATTTTATTTCAAATACTGGTCTGCCCTAATCAAGAACGTAGCCTATTTTTGTTCTCTCTCCTTCCATAGAATGTGAGTCTATAGGAACAATGACTGTGTCACCATTGTATCTCTAGTACTCAGAAGAATGTATACAGCAGGTGTATAATAAATATTTGTTGAATGAATTATTAAATATAAACTTCCACTCCAACAGTATAAATATTTCTTCTTGGCTCAGCAACTTTGTGCACACGTATTTTCATGAAATAAAGCTCTTTAGAGTCCAAACTTCTTGGCTGGCTACTGCAGCTCTTTCAGCGCTACATCTAGACTAATTGGATAGTTACCCTTTCTAATCATGTCTATGAAAGCCCCAGGGTTACTTAATTCATTAACCATTATAAAATGCTTTATCATCTTCAAATTTAAGGTTAGAAAGTATCAAGTTATATGCTTAATTAAAATAGCTTTAATTCCATGTGGGCTTAAGATTAATGTTACTGCACAAAAAGTAGAAACATTAGGGACTCTTTCTGTGAGAAAACATTAACAATTATGTTTGGGGTTGGCAAGTCATTTGTCTGATAAACTCTAGGGAGGTGAAGACATTTGAAACATCTATTTATTTCTAGTTATTTCTTAGAGAATTTAAAATGATTTTTCCAAGCAAGATAGCTCTTCCCTTAATTTAAAACACAGTTCAGGTATTATGATATCAATATGAGGGAACAAAGAGAGATGGTGTAAATTTATCCCAGGTCAAAAAAAGTAGTAACTAATTTTCAAATTCATGGCCCCACCTCTTGACTAAGTTCTGGGCCAGCATATAAATGGTGGAGTTTTAAATAGTTAGGGAGGCATCTGAAAGAGCTAATAAAAATTATATAAGATTCTCCTTTCTGATTAACAAGTGAAATAAAGATTTGTAGGTAAGTAGGCATCAACGTCCTAAGAAATCTCTTAGATAATCTCAAGGATTTTTCATCAAACCCTTTTTCAAACCCTTCTCTTCAATTTCTTTTTTTCTCCAGAAGTTAGAACTACAGGTTAAAGGGTGGGGGACATTCACTCTATCCCTCATGGGTAGTAGACCCACTGCTACCAACCAACATGTAAGGCCATGGAATCCTCCCTCTCTGCTAATGACTAGTGGCTTCAGAAATACGTAAATTTGGATATCTATAGTTCAGTATTTAAACATGACAAGACATGTAACATATGCAAAAAATTACAAACTTCTCTGGCTTTAATTAGATTATAAAATGGTAACTGTCCAGCAACCTTAGATGAGCAGATAGAAGAGGGGAAGCAGCCAGCCAAAAAGAGCAGCTTTCAAGTAACCTAGGTCCCCAGAGCTAGATATCATGCAGACTGCCCAGGTCAGAAGGTTAACTTTAAGAGGCTGATATACCCATTCATCATGAACCTCCTGAATCTAACCTGATCCCTGGCATACAGTAGGCATATTATAATTGCAAGTGAAAATCAAGTCTGTTGGATTTAATCCAAAACAGAATTCATGAAAGTATATTGATGCCCTAGTGATGACCAAAGAAGACCAATGTGCTTTGTTATTACGGTAGTTCCTCTTTATCAATGATTTCACTTTCTGGGATTTAAGTTACCTGCAGTCAACCATGGTCCTAAAATATTAAATGGAAAATCACAGAAATAAACAATACACGAAATTTTAAATCACGGACCATTCTGAGTAGCATGTTGAAATCTCATGCCATCCCTTTTCATTCCGCTCAGGCTGTTAATCATCCTTTTGTCCATTATATCCACATTGTACACAAAACCTGCCCATCAGTCACTAAGTAGTTGCCTCTGTTATCATATCAACTGTCATGGTACCATGGTGCTTATGTTCAAGTAATCCATATGTTACTGAATAATGGCCCCAAAACACAAGAGTAGTGACGCTGATATACTGTTGTAATTGTTTCCTTCTATTATTAGTTATTGTTGTTAATCTCTTACTGTGCATAACTTATACATTAAACTTTATCATATGTATGTATTTGTAGAAAAAACTCTGTAGATATAGGGTTTGGTACTCTCCATGGTTTCAGTACTCACTGAGTCTCTCAGAACATATTTCCTGTGGATTATGAGGAGACTACTGTATTGTTATTGTGAACTCAAAAATGTTACATATCTGATCATTTTCAACTCATTCCCATAATTAATGTTTTTTAATTTAAAATGCTATCATATATTCTGTGATCATATCTGTTCTATATTTTATTTAAACAAACATTTCATTGAACTATAACATCAGACAGAAAAGTACACCAAACTGAACAGTTTGATCTGTCCTCAAAATAAATACAATCATGTAATGCCAACCAGATCCAGAAATAAAGCATTACCAACACCCCCAGGAGTCATCCTCCAGTCACTATCCCTTCTTCTATCCTGAATCCTTCTTATTTTTGCCTGTGTTTGAACTTTACATGACTGAATTCATGAAATATGTTTTATCTGGCTTCATTCTTTCAGCATTATGTCTGTGAGATCTACTCACGTTAAATGTAGCAATAATACTTCATTTTCATCGCTATCTAATATTCAGTTGTCTAAAGAGGAAACTATTTATATATTCTAACTAGTGGATAATTTAGTTGTTTGCAGACTTTGGCTTTTAGAAATTTTTATTTGGCTTCTACAATAGTCTTTTGATGCACATATGTACACAATTATTTTGGGCATGTAACTAGGAATGGAATTACTGCATCAAAGAGTGTGCATATGTTTAAGTTTTAGTAGATACTGCCAAACCATTTTTGCAAAGTGGAAATTTACAGCTTGTACTTCGCCTAACAGGGTTAGATTGTCCTAGTTGCTCCACATTCTTACCAACATGTGACAGTTGACATTTCAACAGCATTTTCTTAATTTCAGCCATTCTATTAGGTGTTCTGTGGGAATTTACTGGAGATTTGTTTTGCTTTTTTTTTTTTTTTTTTGCTAATTAATGAAGTATAACATAGTTTCTGATATTTACTTTCCATATATATTTTTTTAGTGAAATTTTCTATTCAAGTAAATTAATTATAGGGAGAGCCTTTTGGTTAGCATTCACATGGGATGCAATAGTTCTCATACTCTGGGCCCATGCTGAGAGGTCCATCTAACAACACTCTTCCCAAAGCATCCTCATTCGAGTTCCTCACCATCTAATCAAACTGTCACACTCTACAAACTGAGATAGATCCATGTCTCTAAGTATCTCTCCTTCCAGAAAATATAGACGAAGTTTGCATTTCTACCTACTAGGATGACTGCCTTCCTCTGCTGTCCTGAAGACCATGCCTAAGGGGACTGCAATGCCTGACCTCTACACTTTGGGCTGATCCATCTCAGTCAACCTGACCATGCAGCCAAAGCTGTGGGATAACAGGAGAAGGCACTAAGTGTGAGTCAACTCTATGAGAATTATCTTATTTGTGACTTCAAGACCTGCTCAGACCTAAGCCCATATTTCCCTTACCATCTGAGAAGCGAGTTTTACTTTGGTATGCTCCAAATTTATAGCTTGATATATCAATTAATGGGCAGCTTTTGTTTCATGATCACCCAATAAATTATAATGATTTTTGTCTCTCCCAGGGTCTAGTAGCAAGGCAAGAGCTCTTTCTCAAAAGAAAATGAATTGTTTGCTAAAGAGTATACTTTTGCTTTAAAGTTCTAGAGATTACTACTATTATTTTCTGATTGGAGTTTAGCACAAAAGAATCTGTATAATTCTGATTTGCCTAGACACTTCAGAAGTCGCTGGGTCATAAGGGCCAACCAATCAACCAAAGATCCAAATAAATGATCAAGAAAAATCACTACTGCCATTGGTCTGGACAATATAAGCAACATCTTATACCTTTGACAAAACTGACAAAGGGCACTACCACAAAAACTGCTGCCACTTTTGTCTCTAGGTAATAGATTTAGTTAGGGTTGCTACCATTACCACCCACAACTAGAGTGGATTCCATACAAATTCTGCTTGTTCACATCATTAGCTTTTGACCCAAAGTTCTGCAGTAGGTGTGCTGATTAACAGTGCCTATGCCCTACTTGCAAGGGAGACTTAGAAAGCAAATATCTAGCTTTTTTTCCATATGTTCATAGGAAGTGGGTTTAAATTCTGGCCAGTCAAAATGAATGCAAAAACTTCACATTCTTAGGCATTCAATAAATATTTGTTGATCTGAATTAAACTGACCCACTCCTTCTTTCAAATCATGATAAAATGTAAGGAAATGTGAGCCAAGATTTCACAGCTGTTGCCACAACACAGGGACACCTGGGACTAAGACCCTGGACTTACTCCTTGCAACACTGCTTTCCAGAATGTAGTGAGTTAAGATAAATAATAACAGTGTGCCATTTTATAACAAATAGATTGCACCTGGTTAAGAAAATGAATTTTCATCTCTTCGAACATATGGCTGAATTTTCCATTACAAAAATCTTGAGATTCTGTATCAGTTAGGACTATTTATGTTGTAAAAAATCAAAAACATAAATCAAAAGAGCTGTTAAAATAATCTGTAATCAGAAGTAGTTCTTAGTTCAGGCAGTGGCTGATCATACAGTTTAAAAAATGTTGCTCAAAACTCAACTTCTATTTCTCTGCATTGCCTTCTGTGGTATCTGTTTCATCTACAGGGGCTACAGAATGCCCAAGGACCCTTCCCAGCAACACACACACACACACACACACACACACACACACACACACACACAGAGTACCTGTAGTGAGATAGCCAAATGGATGCCATAGTTATAAACCTGAGAGACTCACATTTATCTTTCAGTAACTGTTGTAGAAGGAAGTGGAAGCTTCTCCTTTCCAGAAACTTTAGCTCGTCCCATCTTAGTGCCTTTGATTGGTTTATGTGTTCATTTCAAACCTATATAACTGGAAAGATGGGATGAGCTGCTTGATATAAGATGATCAGAATTCAACCCTGAAGGTAAGAATGGGTAAATCCTATCCCAAAAATATATGACTAAGAATGGAAGGGAATGATTCTACAAAAGGAAACAGGTTGGAAAAGCAGGCTACTATTGGTACAATAGCAGGGAAATAGGTATGATAAGGCACACCACAAAAGCCCATTTTGAATTGGTTTGAATTTTTTGGATAAACGCAGCCACCCTCCTTTTTTAATGGTTAAGAGCTATGCAATCCATTAAAGACTACCACTTCTATGGTATTTTAAAAGGTTATTTTTCAGGGATAGCATTCATTCATATTTCCTAAAATTATAATCCTTCTCAAATTTTTATATTTAACATTATATGTCAATCCAAAACCTCAGATATAAGCATTTCTAGTTGATCTTGCACTGATGATATTAAAAATTGCTGTTGGGGATACCAAGGAGTATCATATATAGATTCACAAACTTTACCTGTTTCCCCATACATCATGCCCTTTAACAGTTCCTTAGATCCGAATTCCTCAAGATGTTTTCAGTCTCAGGAATGATTTGCAAAATTTTTTGTGAAAATCATATTTCCAGTTCAAACATTCTAAATTGAGAGTGCTGAAAATCATGATCACTTGAGTAACTCCTAGCCCTACAAATGTTTTGAACTTGGGATTTACATGTCCCAATAAACAATGTCGAGCTCTTGCATTATATTTATTTGTTTCTTTAGGAGTTCCCATGAATCATGAAAATCAATCCCTGACCTGTCACAGCAGCATAAGAAGACCAAACACACTTCTACAATACAATCATAATTCATGAAAAATTGATAGAATGCTAAAATGTTTTTTTAAAAAATGAAATCTTTAAATCTAACAATACTGGCTGACATTGAATTACAGTAGCTATGCTCACTGTCTCTGGCACCCAACTGAGTAACTGGAATAATGCATTTTTATCTTCACATAGGAAGCAGGCTGCAGGGAGGGGAAGGAGACAGGTAAGTCACTTGGTTCAGAAACAAGAAGCCTGACATTTGGCTTCCTCTGTACCTGGCCATTGAAAGAAAACCAAAAACCAGCAAGCAGCCAGCTTTTATTCCAGTATTCCAGAGGCAAGATACATGCAGAGTTTGCACATCCACTTTCAGGCAGAAGAGACATATTTGCCTTTGTGGACGTCCTCTCTGGAAGCACAGTTAGAAGCTACGGGCTTTCTACACTGCCCATCTTATTCAGCAAACCAGAGATGAGAGAGTGCCAGGAAAGCATTTTCTTTTTTTTTTTTTATAGTCTTTTTGCTCAGGTTCACTTTTCCCATCCTGTCATTTGCCATGACCTCAGGGATAGAGTACATGGCATTTGTCAAAGCAGCCAAGACAACCTGTCTGGGGAACTTTTATTCAGGTTGCTTTCTAAATTTGAGATGGCAGCAATTTTAGGAGTAATTCTGGTAAGTGTAGAGGAGGAAAAAAAAGCATAGGCTGCTCTGCCTTTGTAGCTGTATCACTTTTGATGATGCTGAAAAATGTTAAAGAGAATTGATACTTTGAAGTCAAACCATACCTGTCTAATTGTATTGCCCTTTGAGAAGTAAACTTCTTTTACACAGTAGCAAAATAGACCAAGTTTCATTTAGATGCCTTTACTTTTATCTATCCAGTTTTTTTCAATCAGTTATTCTTTATTTTTACATTATTATTCATAGTTAACACACAGAAGAAAATGTATCATTCCTTCACCCTGCCAACACCACAATCACATTTATTACTGTATACATTCTAGATATTTACTGTGTGTATACAGAATTTACATCCTAATCATAATGTGAATCACAGTAATCTTAGTGTAAATAATTTCTATTCTCCCTTATTTTACAGAACAAAATTTAATAAATATTTTCATAATTTGTTGCTTTTATATTACTACATTGAATTGAACAATATGTTATTAAACAATTCTTCTGTTATTAGAGATGATGTAAGTTGTTCCACATTATCTTATAAATAATGCTGCAATTAACATTTTGGGGCAGGGAGATTTGGGGGAGAAACCCACCTTTTTTAAATTATAAAATCAACATATGTTCATTGCGTAAAAGTTGGAAAATTTTCTGTAGTCCCACCACCCAGAAGTAACTATTCTCCCTATAGTGATGTCTTTCTAGCTTTTTTCTCTGTATATTTAAAGATTTTTAATGTAATAACACTATATATTATACTTTCTATCCTTTAACAAATAATGTGCATTTCTGTATGTAATTAAATATAACATCTGATGTGGTTGAGCCTCATAGTCACACCTGTGTCTGAGTCCAATTTCAATCATTTTCTAGATATGTGGCTTTTAGGTGTTGTGCAATATCTCCCAGGCATTAGGTTGTTATCAGGACTAAATTTAAAATTGTATTATAAATGCATGAAGTGGTACATAGTAAATATTCACTAAATACAATCATTAATATTAATATTATACATGCTTTAATGGCTACATATAATTTTTTGCATAGAAAATATAATTAATTCATTCCTAATTATTAAATATTTCCAGATTTTCACTATCATAAAGAAAAAGACCATAGGCCAGGCACAGTGGCTCATGCCTGTAATCCCAGCACTTTGGAAGGCCAAAACAGGCAGATTATTTGAGCCCAGGAGTTCAAGACAAGCCTGAGCAACATGGAGAAACCCCATCTCTACCAAAAATATAAAATTAGTGAGGTGTTTTGGCACACACCTGTTGTTCCATCTACCTATGAGGCTGAGGTGGGAGGATCACCTGAGCCTAGGGGTGTTAAGAATGTAGTGAGCCATGATTGAGCCACTGCACTCCCACCTGGGCGACAGAGAAGCCAGAAAGGAAAAGGAAAAAGAAGGGAAAGAGGGGAAGGAGAAAGGAAAGGAGAAAGGAATAAAGGAAAGAAAAAGATCATAAACATCCTCATGTATGTCTCTATTTCCTAAGCATAAATCCATAAGATTGTAACAGCTCTGTGAAAGGATATAACTGTTTTTGGATTTCTAATGCATGTGACAAAAAAAAAAAAAGTCCAGGAAGTTTACACCAATTTATACTCCCACACAAAACCCACATCCCCTCCCATTTGTTTGCAAAAACAACTGCTTGATATAAGAAAACAAAGAAATATACCAGCCAAGTTTTCGCAGGTTTCTGCATAATTCAGGATTGAACTGACGTAATTTGATAAGTGCAAGGAATGATGTACTTCTCCAATTTGAATCTCTGTATGCTATTACTGTTACTAAACTGTGTTTGCAAATAAACTGTATTAGAAGAAGGCCTTCAAATCACAGCACCGAAAGTATCAAACTAGGACTCTTAAAAAGTAATAAAGCATATTCCAGTTACATTACTTTAAAAGTCTATTAGTAATATTTTATAAAAGGAAATGCTTAAGTACAGTGTAAACTAAGACTCAAGAGTGTTAACAGATTATTTCTGAAATGTTGTTGTTGATATTAGTCACAACATATCTTACATTTGAAGAGTAATGTATTGTAATTTACTAATTTAAGACATTATATTGCATTATGTAACTCCTAACATATTCATGTATCACAGGATAGTTATTTGACACATTTTCCACAAGTGCATGATAACCAACAGCTTAACAAATTTACAAATATCTCATTATACAAAAGATCTAGTATATCTACTTTATGACTTCAATTTCTTACATTTTTGAATATCAATTATTGGGTCTCTGTCCTATCAAAAGCTTACAGTATAAGGCCGGGCGCGGTGGCTCACGCCTGTAATCCCAGCACTTTGGGAGGCTGAGGCGGGCAGATCATGAGGTCAGGAGTTTGAGACCAGCCTACCCAATATAGTGAAACACCATCTCTGCCAAAAAATGCAAAAATTTGCCAGGCATGGTGGCACATGCCTGTAATCCCAGCTACTTGGGAGGTTGAGGCAGGAGACTTGCTGGAACCCAGGAGGTGGAAGTTGCAGTGAGCCAAGATAGCACCACTGCACTCCAGCCTGGGCAACAGAGTGAGACTCTGTCTCAAAAAAAAGAAAAAGAAAAAAAAAAGCTTACAGTAGAAAAGAAATTGCTATGGACTGAGTTCCCCCTGAAAATATCTATGTTAAAGCCTAACTTCGTAATATGATTATATTTAAAGGTGGGGCCTTTGGGAGGTCATGAGGGTGGAACCCTCATGAATGAAATTAGTGCACTTATAGGAAATAGAGAGACTAGAGCTTTCTTTCCTCTCAGCCATATGTTAATACAACAAGAAGATGGTTTCTGTAAACCAGGATGCAAGCCTTCACCAGATGCTGGATCTGTCAGTACCTTGACTTTGACTCCCAGCCTTTAGAACTGTGAGAAGTAAATGTTTGTTGTTTAAGCCACTGAGTCTATGGTATTTTTGTTATAATAGCATGAACTAAAAATATTTTAGAATCTTTTATCAAGAGATTCCTTCACAAAAATTTTTGAAAAGGAATCTTGAGATCAATTAGCTGACTAAAATTATTCAAATTGCCCCAAATTAAGATTATTTCTTGATTTTGTAAACATTGGGTTGAAACTCATCAGAAAGTCCCTGAATGTTCAAAAGGCTTCTGATCTCTAGGCACTTGTATGAGTCTACAAATTGTCAGACCAAAATACCTTCTGAATATCTGAGGTGAAAATCCTTCTAATAACTAATGGCTAATGATGCTAAAAAAAAAAAAAAAAAAAAAAAAAAAAAGCATTTGTCTTAGCAAAACATGCAATAATTTTAAGTAAATTAGAAAAGGAAAATTTCATAAAGATTTTAAACTTTTCTAACTGGAAAGATACTATTTCAATAGTTTAAGCTAACAAGGTAATAACATCACCTTGCAACCCTGGATTCTCAGAGAAGGCAGCCACCTTGTAGATGTGTATCATCCATTGCAAAAATCAATCGTAAGAAAGAGTACAGTGGAGTTAGCAAAAAACCTATCATCACTTTAGAAAAGACTTACTAATACTGTGCCAGTAGAATCATCTTTCCATAAAACAAAGCAAATATCTCCACATCTTTATTTTTTATTTTTTTATTTTTTTGAGACGGTGTCTCATTCTTGTTGCCCAGGCCGGAGTGCAGTGGCATGATCTCAGCTCACTGCAACCTTCGCCTCCCAGGTTCAAGCAATTCTCCTGCCTTGGTCTCCCAAGTAGCTAGAATTACAGGCATGTGCCACCCTGCCCGACTAATTGTTATGTTTTTAGTAGAGACGGGGGTTTGCCATGTTGGCCAGTCTGGTCTCAAACTCCTGACCTCAGGTGATCCATCTGCCTCAACATCCCAAAGTGCTGGAATTACAGGCACGAGCCACAGTGCCCAGCCTCTACATCTTATTTTTAAAAGACATTTTTCCAGGGAGGAGCCAAGATGGCCGAATAGGAACAGCTCCGGTCTACAGCTCCCAGCGCGAGCCACGCAGAAGACGGGTGATTTCTGCATTTCCATCTGAGGTACCGTGTTCATCTCACTAGGGAGTGCCAGACAGTGGGCGCAGGTCAGTGGGTGAGCGCACCGTGCGCCAGCCGAAGCAGGGGCGAGGCATTGCCTCACTCGGGAAGTGCAAGGGGTCAGGGAGTTCCCCTTCCAGGGGTGACAGACGGCACCTGGAAAATCGGGCCACTCCCACCCGAATACTGTGCTTTTCCGATGGGCTTAGGAAACGGTGCCCCAGGAGAGTATAGCCTGCACCTGGCTCAGAGGGTCCTACGCCCACGGAGTCTCGCTGATTGCTAGCACAGCAGTCTGAGATCAAACAGCAAGTCCGCAGCGAGGCTGGGGGAGGGGCGCCCGCCATTGCCCAGGCTCGCTTAGGTAAACAAAGCAGCCTGGAAGCTTGAACTGGGTGGAGCCCACCACAGCTCAAGGAGGCCTGCCTGTGTCTCTAGGCTCCACCTCTGGGGGCAGGGCACAGACAAACAAAAAGACAGCAGTAACCTCTGCAGACTTAAATGTCCCTGTCTGACAGCTTTGAGGAGAGCAGTGGTTCTCCCAGCACGCAGCTGGAGATCTGAGAACGGGCTGACTGCCTCCTCAAGTGGGTTCCTGACCCCTGACCCCCGAACAGCCTAACTGGGAGGCACCCCCCAGCAGGGGCACACTGACACCTCACACGGCCGGCCAGGTACTCCAACAGACCTGCAGCTGAGGGTTCTGTCTGTTAGAAGGAAAACTAACAGAAAGGACATCCACACCAAAAACCCATCTGTACATCACCATCATCAAAGACCAAAAGTAGATAAAACCACAAAGATGGGGAAAAAACAGAGCAGAAAAACTGGAAACTCTAAAAAGCAGAGTACCTCTCCTCCTCCAAAGGAACGCAGTTCCTCACCAGCAACAGAACAAAGCTGGACGGAGAATGACTTTGACGAGCTGAGAGAAGAAGGCTTCAGACGATCAAATTACTCCGAGCTACGGGAAGATATTCAAACCAAAGGCAAAGAAGTTGAAAACTTTGAAAAAAATTTAGAAGACTGTATAACTAGAATAACCAATACAGAGAAGTGCTTAAAGGAGCTGATGGAGCTGAAAACCAAGGCTCGAGAACTACGTGAAGAATGCAGAAGCCTCAGGAGCCGATGCGATCAAATGGAAGAAAGGGTATCAGCCTTGGAAGATGAAATGAATGAAATGAAGCGAGAAGGGAAGTTTAGAGAAAAAAGAATAAAAAGAAACGAGCAAAGCCTCCAAGAAATGTGGGACTATGTGAAAAGACCAAATCTACGTCTGATTGGTGTACCTGAAAGTGACGGGGAGAATGGAAACAAGTTGGAAAACACTCTGCAGGATATTATCCAGGAGAACTTCCCCAATCTAGGAAGGCAGGCCAACATTCAGATTCAGGAAATACAGAGAATGCCACAAAGATACTCCTCGAGAAGAGCAACTCCAAGACACATAATTGTCAGATTCACCAAAGTTGAAATGAAGGAAAAAATGTTAAGGGCAGCCAGAGAGAAAGGTCGGGTTACCATCAAAGGGAAGCCCATCAGACTAACAGCAGATCTCTCGGCAGAAACCCTACAAGCCAGAAGAGAGTGGGGGCCAATATTCAACATTCTTAAAGAAAAGAATTTTCAACCCAGAATTTCATATCCTGCCAAACTAAGCTTCATAAGTGAAGGAGAAATAAAATACTTTACAGACAAGCAAATGCTGAGAGATTTTGTCACCACCAGGCCTGCCCTAAAAGAGCTCCTGAAGGAAGCGCTAAAAATGGAAAGGCACAACCGGTACCAGCCACTGCAAAATCATACCGAAATGTAAAGACCATCGAGACTAGGAAGAGACTGCATCAACTAACGAGCAAAATATCCAGCTAACATCATAATGACAGGATCAAATTCACACATAACAATATTAACTTTAAATGTAAATGGACTAAATGCTCCAATTAAAAGACACAGACTGGCAAATTGGATAAAGACTCAAGACCCATCAGTGTGCTGTATTCAGGAAACCCATCTCACGTGCAGAGACACACATAGGCTCAAAATAAAAGGATGGAGGAAGATCTACCAAGCAAATGGAAAACAAAAAAAGGCAGGGGTTGCAATCCTAGTCTCTGATAAAACAGACTTTAAACCAACAAAGATCAAAAGAGACAAAGAAGGCCATTACATAATGGTAAAGGGATTAATTCAACAAGAAGAGCTAACTATCCTAAATATATATGCACCCAATACAGGAGCACCCAGATTCATAAAGCAAGTCCTGAGTGACCTACAAAGAGACTTAGACTCCCACACATTAATAATGGGAGACTTTAACACCCCACTGTCAACATTAGACAGATCAATGAGACAGAAAGTCAACAAGGATACCCAGGAATTGAACTCAGCTCTGCACCAAGCAGACCTAATAGACATCTACAGAACTCTCCACCCCAAATCAACAGAATATACATTTTTTTCAGCACCACACCACACCTATTCCAAAATTGACCATATACTTGGAATTAAAGCTCTCCTCAATAAATGTAAAAGAACAGAAATTGTAACAAACTGTCTCTCAGATCACAGTGCAATCAAGCTAGAACTCAGGATTAAGAATCTCACTCAAAACTGATCAACTACGTGGAAACTGAACAACCTGCTCCTGAATGACTACTGGGTACATAACGAAATGAAGGCAGAAATAAAGATGTTCTTTGAAACCAACGAGAACCAAGACACAACATACCACAATCTCTGGGATGCATTCAAAGCAGTGTGTAGAGGGAAATTTATAGCACTAAATGCCCACAAGAGAAAGCAGGAAAGATCCAAAATTGACACCCTAACATCACAATTAAAAGAACTAGAAAAGCAAGAGCAAACACATTCAAAACCTAGCAGAAGGCAAGAAATAACTAAAATCAGAGCAGAACTGAAGGAAATAGAGACACAAAAAACCCTTCAAAAAATAAATGAATCCAGGAGCTGGTTTTTTGAAAGGATCAACAAAATTGATAGACCGCTAGCAAGATTAATAAAGAAAAAAAGAGGGAAGAATCAAATAGATGCAATAAAAAATGATAAAGGGGATATCACCACCGATCCCACAGAAATACAAACTACCATCAGAGAATATTACAAACACCTCTATGCAAATAAACTAGAAAATCTAGAAGAAATGGATAAATTCCTCAACACATACACCCTCCCAAGACTAAACCAAGAAGAAGTTGAATCTCTGAATAGACCAATAACAGGAGCTGAAATTGTGGCAATAATCAATAGCTTACCAACCAAAAAAAGTCCAGGACCAGATGGGTTCACAGCCGAATTCTACCAGAGGTACAAGGAGGAGCTGGTACCATTCCTTCTGAAACTATTCCAATCAATAGAAAAAGAGGGAATCCTCCCTAACTCATTTTATGAGGCCAGCATCATCCTGATACCAAAGCCTGGCAGAGACACAACAAAAAAAGAGAATTTTAGACCAATATCCTTGATGAACATTGATGCAAAAATCCTCAATAAAATACTGGCAAACAGAATCCAGCAGCACATCAAAAAGCTTATCCACCATGATCAAGTGGGCTTCATCCCTGGGATGCAAGGCTGGTTCAATATACGCAAATCAATAAATGTAATCCAGCATATAAACAGAACCAAAGACAAAAACCACATGATTATCTCAATAGATGCAGAAAAGACCTTTGAAAAAATTCAACAACCCTTCAAGCTAAAAACTCTCAATAAATTAGGAATTGATGGGACGTATCTCAAAATAATAAGAGCTATCTATGACAAACCCACAGCCAATATCATACTGAATGGGCAAAAACTGGAAGCATTCCATTTGAAAACTGGCACAAGACAGGGATGCCCTCTCTCACCACTTCTATTCAACACAGTGTTGGAAGTTCTGGCCAGGGCAATTAGGCAGGAGAAGGAAATCAAGGGTATTCAATTAGGAAAAGAAGAAGTCAAATTGTCCCTGTTTGCAGATGACATGATAGTATATCTAGAAAACCCCATTGTCTCAGCCCAAAATCTCCTTAAGCTGATAAGCAACTTCAGCAAAGTCTCAGGATACAAAATCAATGTGCAAAAATCACAAGCATTCTTATACATCAATAACAGACAAACAGAGAGCCAAATCATGAGTGAACTCCCATTCACAATTGCTTCAAAGAGAATAAAATACCTAGGAATCCAACTTACAAGGGGTGTGAAAGACCTCTTCAAGGAGAACTACAAACCACTGCTCAAGGAAATAAAAGAGGATACAAACAAATGGAAGAACATTCCATGCTCATGGGTAGGAAGAATCAATATCATGAAAATGGCCATCCTTCCCAAGGTAATTTACAGATTCAATGCCATCCCCATCAAGCTACCAATGACTTTCTTCACAGAATTGGAAAAAACTACTTTAAAGTTCATATGGAACCAAAAAAGAGCCCGCATCGCCAAGTCAATCCTAAGCCAAAAGAACAAAGCTGGAGGCATCACACTACCTGACTTCAAACTATACTACAAGGCTACAGTAACCAAAACAGCATGGTACTGGTACCAAAACAGAGATATAGATCAATGGAACAGAACAGAGCCGTCAGAAATAATGCCACATATCTACAAGTATCTGATCTTTGACAAACCTGAGAAAAACAAGAAATGGGGAAAGGATTCCCTATTTAATAAATGGTGCTGGGAAAACTGGCTAGCCATATGTAGAAAGCTGAAACTGGATCCCTTCCTTACACCTTATACAAAAATCAATTCAAGATGGATTAAAGACTTAAATGTTAGACCAAAAAACATAAAAACCCGAGAAGAAAACCTAGGCATTACCATTCAGGACATAGGCATGAGCAAGGACTTCATGTCTAAAACACCAAAAGCAATGGCAACAAAAGCCAAAATTGACAAATGGGATCTAATTAAACTAAAGAGCTTCTGTACAGCAAAGGAAACTACCATCAGAATGAACAGGCAACCTACAAAATGGGAGAAAATTTTCACAACCTACTCATCTGACAAAGGGCTAATATCCAGAATCTACAATGAACTCCAACAAATTTACAAGAAAAAAACAAACAACCCCATCAAAAAGTGGGCGAAGGACATGAACAGACACTTCTCAAAAGAAGACATTTATGCAGCCAAAAAACACATGAAAAAATGCTTACCATCACTGGCCATCAGAGAAATGCAAATCAAAACCACAATGAGATACCATCTCACCCCAGTTAGAATGGCAATCATTAAAAAGTCAGGAAACAACAGGTGCTGGAGAGGATGTGGAGAAATAGGAACACTTTTACACTGTTGGTGGGACTGTAAACTAGTTCAACCCTTGTGGAAGTCAGTGTGGCGATTCCTCAGGGATCTAGAACTAGAAATTCCATTCGACCCAGCCATCCCATTACTGGGTATATACCCAAAGGACTATAAATCATGCTGCTATAAAGACACATGCACACATATGTTTATTGCCGCATTATTCACAATAGCAAAGACTTGGAACCAACCCAAATGTCCAACAATGATAGACTGGATTAAGAAAATGTGGCACATATACACCATGGAATACTATGCAGCCATCAAAAATGATGAGTTCATGTCCTTTGTAGGGACATGGATGAAATTGGAAATCATCATTCTCAGTAAACTATCACAAGAACAAAAAACCAAACACCGCATATTCTCACTCATAGGTGGGAATTGAACAATGAGAACACATGGACACAGGAAGGGGAACATCACACTTCGGGGACTGTTGTGGGGTGGGGGGAGGGGGGAGGGATAGCACTGGGAGATATACCTAATGCTAGATGACGAGTTGGTGGGTGCAGCGCACCAGCATGGCACATGTATACATATGTAACTTACCTGCACGTTGCGCACATGTACCATAAAACCTAAAGTATAATAATAATAATAATAATAATAATAATAATAATGATAAAAGAAAAAAAAGAAAAAAATAAAAAATAAAATAAATAAAATAAAAATAAAAAAAAAATAAAAGACATTTTTCCAAGGTAAGATTTCATACTGTCTGATGTAACACTACATTATCTTCATTTGTCATTAACTAAAGTACAATTCACTATCATGGTAGTTTTAATTGTGTTACATTTCCTAGTTCTCAGATTGCTTTCATATCTGTGACACTACTAGGGTATAAAATGATAAGGTAAATAACTCTGTTATCTACTAATTGTGTTATAGTGAATAAATTTCCCAATCTCTCTGGACTTTAGTTTTCTCATTTGCAAAATAGGAATAAAAACATTTTTCTTGTAGTATTGTAGAGTTTTTTAAAAGATCCGGATCAAATCTATAGCACCAGTATCCAGCACCTAATACATTGCACAGTAAATCATAGCTATTGTAATTCATTTCAGTGTTGCATAATTGATATTGACCATTAGATTATTAATAGAACATATTTAAATTTTTTTTCTAACACAGATCAGATGCACCAAGCAACTGATGAGAATAAATGTTGGCTTAAAAAAATAGTGCCATTGTTAAATAACACTTTATGCAGTTCAGATTTTTTTTTAAATCTGTTTGAAGCTAAGTCAGTTCTAGACATGCATGCACAGCAAGTAGCAGCAAAATCTAAGGAACATGCTGTTTCTGAATTACCTAAGTGGCAACTCTATAATAGTCAGTTTCACACCAACAGCAGGTAATAGTCCAAGTCAGACTGGGGTTCAAGACCATTGATACTCAGTGGACCTTCACCCCGCACTGTAGATGATTCTGTTTGAAAGCTGACCTTGATGGCAACAGCAGAGTTTCACCAAAGCTTGCCATCTGCTGTGCTCTTTGTACTACACAGTCACTAAACACAAGCCTTCTGAACTCAACAAAATGAAATGTAAAGTTTAAAAGATCAGAACCAAATAATGTATGCAAAAGTCGATGGCAAATTCTGACCAGCCATCTAATGAACACAGGCCCCACAAAAAGCAGCAACACACTTAAAAGCCTCTAACACTCTAAAGTATTATTTTAGATATTAAAATAAAATTTCTCTCCTACTAGGTGCTCACAAAAGCTGTAATTTGAGACAGAATTCTCCAATTCAATTTTAACTCATTTTTCTACCTTTTTTCTCTTTCATCTGACCTATTCTATAAACCATGTTCATAATACACTTACCAAAACATTTGTTAACTTATCAATTAAAATTCAGTGATTTTCCATAATTCACAGGACAAAGTCCCAAATTCCCAGTCTGACCCCCTACTTATCTCTACAATCTTATGTCCTACCCACTTTTGCCTGAACTTACCCTATATTTAAACTTGACTGCTTATTGTGTATCAAATACCCCCTTTATCCTCCTCCTCCTTTGCATTGCTTAAATGTACTTTATGCTCTTCCATTATTGCTTAAATACCCTCCTTTCCCTCAAGACTCAATCCAACGCTCTTCTTTTACATCAAGAGGTGCAAAAATCAAACCTCAGAGCATGATTGCTAATAGAAGTTAGTAGGTTCAGAAATAATTGAGTGTTGTAAGAATATGGGACTAGTAATATCATTTGATTTTTCAACAGAAGTCAGAAATCTGGTTTTTTATAGGAAAGCTCTTCATAATTAAATGATTTAAAATATTTTAATGTGTAATGAGATAACACTGACAAATTAACTGGTACACTTTGCATTTGTGGTAATTTCTGATGGAGCAGCTTCACTCTACTCATCATCCCATCACCACTCCTGTCCCCACCACCATTCAGGTGTGGACATCTAGGAACAGGTGCTCCTTTCACACCTACCACCACCTTTCACATTCTATAAGCACCAATTTATGGAGGAAGAAAACAAAATCCAAAGTGATTGAGATCAAACACCCACTAATCAGAAAGATAAGAGCTCAAAATTGAAATTACATTTGGTTACAGAAAGATTATATTTACTGCTCAGTTGAGTTTGTGGCCTGAGGATGTACCTACCCACACGTGTGCGGTCTGACCAACACAGCGTGATCTTCTCCAACATTCCTACTGATCCATGACTTCTCCCTCCAAATGCTGAGAGTTTCTTGTTGTGAGCAGTTACCAAAATGATTTGTGTTTCTGTGGGGACTTCTTCATCAACAAGACTGTTTCTCCAGTTTCTTGAGGGGCCAAACCTTCTATTTTGTTCTACCATCCAGATTTCATAACAAAATGCCAAAGGCAATTGCATCAGGTGCAAAAATTGACAACTGAGATCTAATTAAGCTAATGAGCTTCTGCACAGCGAAAGAAACTATCATCAGAGTGAAGAGACAACCTACAGAATGGGAGGAAATTTTGCAATCTATCCATCTGACAAAGGTCGAATATCAAGAGTCTATACGGAACTTAAATTCACAAGAAAAAACAAACCACCCCATTAAAAAGTGGGCAAAGGATATGAGCAGACACTTCTCAAAAGAAGAACATACATGAGGCCAACATATTATAATAAACAAGCTCAACATCATTTATCATTATAGAAATGCAAATCAAAACTGCAATGACACTCCATCTCACACCAGTCAGAATGGTGATTCTTAAAAAGTCAAAAAACAACAGATGCTGGTGCAGTGGTGGAATTCCTAAAAAAGGAATGCTTTAACACTGTTGGTGGGAGTGTAAATTAGTTCAACCATTGTGGAAGACAGTGTGGTGACTCCTCAAAGACCTAGAGGCAGAAATACCATTTGACCCAGCAATCCCATTACTGAGTATATACCCAAAGGAATATAAATTATTCTATTATAAAGATACTTGGCTACATATATTCATTGCAGTACTAGTCACAATATCTCAGACATGGAATCAACCTAAATGCCCATCAATGATAGACTGGATAAAGAAAATGTGGTACACATACACCATGGAATACTATGCAGCCATAAAAAAGAATGAGATTATGTCCTTTGCAGGAACATGGATGGAATTGGAAGGGATTATCCTCAGCAAACTAATGCAGGAACAGAAAACCAAACACCACATGTTCTCACTTAGAAGTGGGAGCTGAATGATGAGAACACATGCACACATGAAGGACAACAACACACACTGGGGCCTGCCAGAGGGTAGATTCAGGGGAGGGAGAGCATCAACCAGAATAGCTAATGGATGCTGGGCTTAATGCCTAGGTGATGGGATAATCTGTGCAGCAAACCATCATGGCACACATTTACCTATATAACAAACCTGCACATCCTGCACATGAACCCTAAACTTAAAAGTCAAAGAAAAATAAAAACTTGTTTCTTCTTTTGCACTGTATTTTGTGCTTCATTAACCAACTTCTCTCTATCTCTCCCCAACTACACACTCTTCCCAGCTTCTGATATCTGCAATTCTATTCTCTACCTTCATGAGATCATCTTTTCTAGCTCCCACATATGAGTAAGAACATATATTTGTCTTTTTGTGCCAGTCTTATTTTACTTAACATTATTACCTCCAGTTCTATTCATCTTACTGCAAATGATATTATTTCATTCTTTTTATGGCCAAATAGTAATCTACTCTGTGTGTATGTGTGTGTATATATATATACATATATATATATTTCTGTATGAATATTTCTATATGAAGTAGAAGTTATTATCCCCATTTATAGGTGAAGAAGCTGAGGTTCAGTGTTATGGTAAAGTTCTCTCAATTACATAAGGCAGAACCATCATTATTGTTCATATTTTTTCTAAACTAAATTCATCTACTGAGACTGCAGTTACAAAATCTCCATACTTGCTGCTGATTAACCCACAAAATTAACTTGTAAGTTTACACCTATGACAAAGTCAAAGTAATATGAAGTTATAAAGCAAGAGACTAAAGGAAATGGAGATAAGGCAAAGGTAGTGGAAGAGATGGGGAGTATAGTTAACTATGTGAAAAAAGATATGCATCAGGAAGTCAGCAGGGGGCTACTAAAATCTTTATTTAAAACTAAAAAGGATAATTTCAAAAAGAAAAAGGAAGAATATATATCCAATCTTACCCAGAAATAGAGATACGAAAAAAGTCCAAAATAAAACATAGCAAATCAAATTCCCCAGTAAATATTAAGTGATGCAATCACAAGCAAGATTCTATTAATAGAGGAGGTGAAAAACTATATTGTGATATCAATATATTTGGGAAGAGAAGCAGCATATATTAAATTCAATAACCAGATATAATTTTTTTAACTCAGCAAACTAGGAACAGAAAGTAACATATTGGACTTTAATAAACTTACCCTACCATATTAGTTATCTATTCTTGCATAATACATTACTCCAAAATTAATTGACTTAAAACAAACATTTATTATCTTAGTTTCCATGGGCTAGGAATCTAGGAAAGGCTTAGCTGGGTCATTCCAGCTTAGGGTCTCTCATGAAATTGCAATCAAGAATGTCAGTGGAAGCTACAGTCTTCTGAAGACAACTCAGAATGAAAGACCTACTTCCAAGATGGTCCACTCAACATGGCTGTTGGCTGGAAGCTTCAGTTTCTTACCACATGGGCCTCTCCATAAGGCTCCTCATGACATGACAGCCAACTTCATCCAGAGCAAGGAAAGCAAGGGAAAAGTCACAATGCCATTTATGGCTTGCCCTCAGAAGTGACATACCATCAGTTCTACTATATTCTATTGACCACACAAACAAACTCTGGCACAAATTGGGAAGGGACTACACAAGGGCATAAATACAAGGGCATAGAAATTATTGGGGGTCAGTTAGAGGCTGGCTGCCACGCCTATCTAAAATTTACAGTGAAAGTCATCTGCTTCTCTTCAATATGGCATGAGAGAGCCTACCCAACATCATAATACAAGGAAAATAAATTCGAAATAAGGACTGAAAGTTATTAAATTAGCATTATATGCAAATAAAATGACTATAGAGTATTGCATGATATTCATGAGAACAAATTCTGAGGCCAGCCCAAATAAGTTCAAGTCCTGATTTTGCTTTTTAGTGTGTGAATCTGGGCAAGTTACTTTACTTTTCTGTGCAATAGTTTCTTTATCTTTAAAATAAGGTGTTAGTAATACCTTCTCGTAGTGCTTTTCTGAGAAGTAAAGGAGTTAATACATATAATCTGCCTAGAACTGAGCCTGGTATGCAGAAAGTGACCAATAATGTTACTCTTATTTTCAATTATGAAAAATATTCCAAGAATCCAGGAAAGTTGTTAGGATAAAGACCACAGAGAAAATAATATTTCTAAAGCTAGCAAAGTTCAATTCAAAAAATGTTTAAAATAAAGATCCCATTCTAAATAAAAATCAAAATATAAAATAGTTAACTATAAATCAAAGAATGTATGTGAATTTCTTCATAGCTAAAATTATTAAAGAACAGGAAATAATGCTTAAATCAATGGAGAGTTATGCCATGTTAATGGCTAGGAAGACTATTATAAAGATGTCAATTCTATCCAAATTAATTCACAAATGCAATGTAATAAAAATTCAACAGGTTCAATCTTCATTTATTAAACATTTAATTGAGATCCTACAGTGTCACAGTCACTCCTGTAAGTACTGAGGATAGTGAATAGACTAGATATATTCCTAACTCATGTAGCTACCCTCTAAAGAAGTGCATCTTGGTCCAAGTTATTTTGGTTGAAAGTAATAAATCCACTCAAACCAGATTAAGAGTCAGGTAGAGTGGGGAAGGGGAGTGAATTATTACAAGAATGTAGAAATATCTTGAAAAACCCAAGAGCCAGAACTGTAGTGAAAGCATGCAAGAACTAACACTGTACTGAGAGACCTAGGCATTCTCAGTAGCCATGATGAGTCTGTCCATCTCTCCTTCTATAATGAAGAGTCTCTTTCATCCATTTATTCATTCATTCAATTAACTTTCCTGAGCATCTCTTAGGTGTCATGAAAAGTTCTCACCATTTCAAGATAGTTGCCTCTGGTCTCATGGAGCTTACATTCTAGTGGATAAAGACTGGTAATAAACAAATTTAAGAAAAATAAAACATCAGATTGTGATAAATGCTGTAATTGAGAATTACTTTAAATTGATTTTTCATCAAAATTTAAATATATATGACAGAGGACATCAAACAATATAAAGAGATGTAATAAAATTGTAGACGATATTTACAGTGTATATGTTAAAGAATACACAAGAAACATTTTCAAATTACTAAGAAAATATAAACAGGAAATAGGTGGCCAAAAGATATGTCTAGGCAATTCATAGAAGATGAAACCCTTGTGGCAAATAAGCATGAATAGATTCTCAGCTTCATGAGTAATCAAGAAAATTATGATTTAAAACAAGACATACATATGCAACCAGAATGTTGGTTAAAAAATAAAGCTGATGAGTACTTTCAGAAAAAGAAACTTTCATACTGATACTAGTATGAATTTATACAGCTATTTTGGAAAATCAGTTGGCAATGTGTAGCAAAATTGAAAATGTACCTACACGTAATCTAGTAGAACATAACTTTCAGAAGATATGTCCAAGAACACATGCACCCAGAAATTTAATAAACATTTTTGGTTAGCAAATAATTGGAAATAAAATGCATGGGAAGAAGAGACTAATATTAAAACATAGTATAGTCATACAGTGAAATATATACAGATAAAGAGAATTAAGTAAATCCATGCAAATAAAACCCAAGAAAAGCAAATTGATGAATAGTTGAATTAAAAACAAAACAAACACCTAGTTGTGGGATGATAAGAATGGAGTGATTTCATTCACTTAAATTAAGAAATATACACAGAGATACTATATATTGTTTTGAGTGCATTTATATTTACATAATAGGGTAAAAATGCCAAATGACAAGTATAGAACACATTTGCCTAAGAATGCAGTGATCATTGAAGGAGTCCAGCTGATGTAGAGCTGCAATTTAGACAGGTGGGGAGGGATGTGGGAGGACTGCCACGTGTGAAAGGCGTAGAACTGAGACCGAGACTTACAGGAGCATAGGGTTATTTGTTCCATGGGCCATTAATATGTCTCAACAGAGGGAAGGTGAGAACAGAGGGAAATGGGGTTGGAAAGGAAGATATGTGGAATGATTGTAGGAGTCTTTGGCCAGGCCAAGCACTCTCACCTTACCTTACAGACAACGGGGGATCATCGACATTTTTCAGCTAGCACTGACACAATACAAGTCATTTTAAGGAGATTGATATGAAAACTGGGGTAAAGGGTAGATTAAAAATTTTTAAAAGGTAATTGTCATTTAAAAGCTAGTGCAGCAGCCCAGATACAAAGTAATAACGGTTCTGAATTCAAATGTTTATAATCAGAATGGAAAGGGACAGAAGAATGCATTATCAAAGACTTTGTGATAAAACTTGGTAACTGAGAAGAAAAGGGTGTTGCTACAGACTGAATGTTTATGTCCTGCTCTACCACTAAATTCATACGTTGAAGATCTTACCCCAATGTGATGGTATTTGGAGATGGGACATTTGGGAGATAATTAGGGTTAGATAAGGTCATGAGGGGCATCATAGGATTTAGTGCCCTTATAAGGAGAGTCACAAGATCTCTCTATCTCTCTCTCTCTCTCCACCACCCCCAGCAGCCATAAAGAAAAGGTCATGTGAACACACAGTGTAGTAGCAGCTACCTACAAGCTAAGAAAAGAGGCCTCAGAATGAAACCTACGTTGCCAGAATCTTGATCTTAGACTTCCCAGCCTGCATAACTGTGAGAAATACATTTCTGTTGTTTAAGCCACACAGTCTATGGTATTTTGTTATGGCAAGCAGAGCTGGCTATGACAGATGGGGTCAAAGATAAAACTCTAATTTTCAATCTGGATTCACATGAAAATGATAATAACTCTGATATATAGGAAGATAAGGAGGGAATCTAGTTTGGGAAGAGACCAATCTAAATCTACATAATTTAGGTCAACTAACTCTTCCTATGATATGCAAATTAAATTGGTCTACATGTCTTGTGTGTAATAAAAATTATTGAGTATAAAATGAGAAATGGATGAGTATATCTCCATAGGATGATCACACCATGATTTTACACTTTAGAAAATACGATTAGTAAAACTGTAAGAATATAAGAAATCATTCAGAACTCTGTTAGTAGTTTTTGTTTGAGTATGTGTTTCTATTTTTATTCTTCTCTAATGATGTTGGTAATGAGACTGTCAAACACTTTTACTGCCAGGATTTACAGTATTATGTACAAATTGCTGAGACATTTTTATTATGACATGCCAGCCTCATATAATAAAGAAGAAACTACTTAATGACCAGTCAAACCAAGGAGGTTTTTTCATTGTAAACTTAAAATGATAAAACAATCATAAGAGATTTTTCTTAAGTAATCAGCCAGGTGTTGTTCTGATGCTACACTAAATCTTCAAGATTATTTTTTTTTCTCCCACTAGGTTCATATTGTGTGGGGTGGTTCTTGATTAGTAGAAGGCTACCTGATAGCAGTCCATGTAAAAATTTGTCTTCTAGTATCGACATGACCAAACCTGTGCATGAGCTTCAGTAATTTCAAATTTAAAATTAAGTACTTGGAATAAATAACTTTCTCTTAATGGCTTTCATAGGTGTTTTATCAAAACCAACACCATTTTCTTCATTCAGTCTGATGAGGATATTTGTAGTGGTAAGTTGAAACAAGCTTAGGTAGAATCTTTTGTTACTCAAAAAAAGGTCAAAAACCAAAAACTAGTGTTAACACAATCAACAGTAGGCTGAAATAGTTTTTTTTTAGAAGTTAAAAAGGAAAGGATAAAAAAAACAAAAAAGCCAAACCAGAGATTTCATGCTAATTCAGTGGAATGTAATTCAACATAATTCAATGGGAAACCTGCCATGTAACTAGACTGCAATAATCCAAAACAGCCCCAGGTAATTAAAACTTTCAGTAGTTCAAGAGCGCTGTTTCAATTTAGGTACCTCCAGAAGCTGACTGAGACTATGCAAATGTTTATTTGGAAGGTGATTCCAAGAGCCACTGGTGAAGTGAAATAAATGCATAAGAATGGCGGGAGAGTTTGTTGCAATATGGATTGCTACATCCCACCCCTCAGAGTTTCTGAGTCAGTAGGTCTGAGTTAGCTCTGAAAATATGCATTCCTAGGAAGTTCCCAGGTGATGCTGATGCTGGTAAAAGGGACCAGGGTTTGAGAATAACTACTTTAAAACAATCTGGGCATCAACTCCTTTTCCGATGCCCTGTATTTCTCTCTGTATTTCATTATGGTAACACCTTTTGTTTCTATCTTAGCATACTTACCACTCTGCATTGTAATGTTCTCTTTACTGCTCTGTCTCCATGAATAGATTCTGAGATTCTTGAGGACAAGGAAACTGCCTTTCATGTCTATTATTCAGTGACTGGCATAAATTATATACTGTATAAATATTGGACAAGGAAAAGAAAGTCACAGGAAAAAAAGAAGGAAGCAGAAAAGAGTGGGGAAGGAGAGGGAAGGAGAGGGAAAGAGAGGTAGTGAGAAAGAAACCGTGCTAATGACTTTAAATCCTTGATAGCTCAATGTCTTATTTGAGTTCTCCAGGAAGTGGAGGTTGGGTCAGAGGTTGAATGCATCTAGATTTAAGAAGGGCAGGGATACCCATATTGGACAGAGCAGGTGACACAGGGAAAGCAAACAATAAAGGCTGCATTATTAAGGCAGCAAGCATAGTGCCTGACTGAAATGGGTGATGGGGGAAGTTCTAGAAGACGGTGTACAACTCAGGCCTCCCAGCAAAGGGTTGAGGAAGCTGGAGTATATTTGCCCCCATATCCATCAGTCATTGGTTAGGGGCTGCCCTCAGGAGTACTTTAATTTTTAGGTACTTTGACCCTGCTGTGCAAAGGTCCTAGATGTTGAAAGTAGGCTAGCATGGGTGAAAATGGTAAGGAGATCCCAAAGGAGATGAATGAAGCACTGACGGTATCTGCTATACTCAGTGACCAAAGAGAAATTTTCCTTAAGTTATGTCCAAGAGAAAGAAACAAGCTGGGTTAGAATATGAAAACTTGGTGGGTGGATTAACAGATTTTTAAGCTTTTCTGTTAGAAAAATTTATTTTACAAGGTAAGAATAAGTCCAAAGAAAATGTAAGAAGAGACACAATCATGAATGAATTACACCAATATCAAGCTTCCTGTCACCTTGAAGGAAATAATAATGTAAAACAAAAGAGAAAACATAGTTTTATAGCCCACAGAGGGGTCTGGAGAGGCAGGAGGTTCTTCCTGATTCCATGTGGTCCTTAGCAAGAAACTATTAAGTAAAGTAAAAGTAACATCCTGCAGCATCCTCTTTCAATAAAACACTAATCAGGGTGATTGTAAAGTAATCTATGAAAGTATTCTCCTGGCTCTTATTAAGTCCTTATAAATTCTTTACCTAAGCCATGAGTATGTCACATTTGGTAAAGGAATATTTTTTGCTAACTTAAAAGCACTGTTTTCAATGTTACATAAATTCAGAAATAATACATAAACAATTGAACTTTTTTCATTTTTAACTATTTGCAATCATTTCTCAGCTCAGTTAATATAATCACCTTCACATAGAGTTTAACATATTATTCATTAAGCATTCTGTAAACACTTTTATGAGCAAGGTATAGGGTTAAGATTAATGTGTGGCACAATAAAGAAAACACAGTGCCTGCTTTCAAGAATTTACAACCTAATAAAGAAGATATGATGGATGTGTACAAAAATTAAGATTGCTAAGTGACATCATAGAAAATAGTCTATGGAAAGTCAGAGAGGGGAAAGTTTACTTCATGTTATGGAAGATAAGATCTTGTGGGTCAGATGGCATTTGAAAAAAGCCCAAAAGCACTTGCAGAATTTGGAAATGTAAAGGAGGGAATAGCATTCCATGGATATAAGACAGGAGAAAAAGAAAGTAGCAAAATAACTTGGATGATTCGCAAATATGAAAATAGAGTTCAATTTGACTGCTGCGTGGAGCATATACACAGGAAAGAAAATCAGAGTCAGAAGCAGGTTTGTAAAAGACAATGAAAGTTCTAGAACTGTATTGTCTGTAACAGTAGCCATTAGCCGCACATGGCTGTTGAGCATTTGTAGATAAAAACATGTTTCATGGTTACATACCCAAATGAATATAAATCATTCTACCACAAAGATACATGCACGTGTATGTTCATGACAGCACTATTCACAATATCAAAGACATGGAGTCAGCCTAGATGCTCATCAACAGTAGACAACACAAAGAAAATGTACATATACACCATGGAATACTATGTAGCCATAAAGAAAAATGAAATCATATCTTTTGAAGAAACATGAATCCTAAGCAAATTAACAAGGGAACAAAAAACTAAATACGACATGTTCTCACCTATAAGTGGGAACTAAACATTGAGTTACACATGTACACAAAGAAGGGAATAGTAAACACTGGAACCTACTTGAGTGTGGAGGGAGGAGGGAAGCTGAGGATTGAAAAACTACCTATTGGATATTAGGCTGATTCCATGGGTGACAAACTTTTTTGTAAACTAAACCCCCACACAATCTACCCGTGTAACAAACCTGCACATGTACCCCTTGAACCTAAAATAAAAGTTGGAAAGAAAAAGTGAAATAAAAGAATCACTATGAAATATGTTATTATTATTTTAAGATGATAAATTTTACAACTTAGATAAGATGCACAAATGCCCTGAAAAATATAATTTACCAAAACTATCAAAAGATGAAATGGAAAAATCTGAATAGCTCTATGCCTATTTTTAAAAGTTAGGTCAGCCAGAGAGAAAGGGTGGGTTACCCACAAAGGGAAGCCCATCAGACTAACAGTGGATCTCTCTGCAGAAACCCTGAAAGCCAGAGGATAGTGAGGACCAATATTCAACATTCTTCAAGAAAAGAATTTTCAACCCAGAATTTCATATCCAGCCAAACTAAGATTCATAAGTGAAGAAGAAATAAAATCTTTTATAGACAAGCAAATGCTGAGAGATTTTGTAACTACCAGGCCTGCCTTATAAGAGCTCCTGAAGGAAGCACTAAACATGGAAAGGAATAACCAGTACCAGCCGCTGCAAAAACATACCAATTTGTAAAGACCAGTGACACTTAGATGCAGTCAATTGGCAAGTGAAATCGAGAAGCACATAAAGATTTTCCACTATGATAAAGTCCGCTTCATCCCTGGGATGCAAGCATGGTTCAACATACACAAATCAATAAACGTAATCCATCACATAAAAGAACAAATGACAAGAAACTGCATCAACTAACAGGCAAAATAACAAGCTAGCATTATAGTGGCAGGATCAAATTCACACATAACAATATTAACCTTAAATGTAGATTGGCCAAATGCCTAAATTAAAAGACACAGCCTGGCAAATTGGATAAAGACTCAATATCCATTGGTGTGCTGTATTCAGGAGACCCATCTCACCTGCAAAGACACATGTTGGCTCAAAGTAAAGGAATGGAGGAATATTTACTAAGCAACTGGGAAGCAAAAAAGAACAGGGTTCGCAATCCTAGTCTCCGATAAAACAGACTTCAAACCAACAAAATCAAAAGAGACAAACAAGGGCATTACATAATGGTAAACAGATCAATGCAACGAGAAGAGCTAACTATCCTAAATATATACACACCAGATACAGGAGCACCCAGATTCAAGCAAGTTCTTAGAGACCTACAAAGAGAATTAGACTCTTACACAACCGTGTGAGAGACTTTAACACCTCACTGTCAATATTAGACACATCAATGAGACAGAAAAGTAACAAGGATATTCAGGACTTGAACTCAGCTATGGAACCAAGTGGATCTAGTAGACATCTACAGAATTCTCCACCCCAAATCAACAGAATATACATTCTTCTCAGCACCACGTCGCACTTATTCTAAAATTGACCACATAATTGGAAGTAAAACACTCCTCAGCAAAGGCAAAAGAACAGAAATCATAACAAACAGTCTCTCAGACCACAGTGAAATCAAACTAGAACTCAGGATTAAGAAACTCACTCAATACTCCACAACTACATGGAAACGGAACAACCTGCTCCTGAATGACTACTAGGTAAATAACAAAATTAAGGCAGAAATAAATAAGTTCTTTGAAACCAATGAGAACAAAGACACAATGTACCAGAATCTCTGGGACACAGCTAAAGCAGTGTTTAGAGGGAAATTTATAGCACTCAATGCCCACAAGAGAAAGCAGGAAAGATCTAAAATTGACACCCTAACATCACAATTAAAAGAACTAGAGAAGCAAGAGCAAACAAATTCAAAAGCTGGCAGAGGACAAGAAATAACTAAGATCAGAGCAGAGCTGAAGGAGATAGAGACATAAAAAACCCTTCAAAAAAAAAAAAATCAATGAATCCAGGAGCTGGTTTTCTGAAAAGATCAACAAAATAGACTACTAACCAGACTAATAAAGAAGAAAAGAGAGAAGAATTAAATAGATGCAATAAAAAATGATAAAAGGGATGTCACCACTGATCCCACAGAAATACAAACTACCATCAGAGAATACTATAAACACCTCTATACAAATAAACAATAAAATCTAGACAAAATTGATAAATTCCTGGATACATACATCCTCCCAAGTCTAAACCAGGAAAAATTCAAATCCCTGAACAGAACAATAACAAATTCTGAAATTGAGGCAGTAATTAATAGCCTACCAACAAAAATAAGTCCAGGACCAGACAGATTCACAGCTGAATTCTACCAGAGGTACAAAGAGTAGCTGGTAACATTCCTTCTGAAACTATTCCAAACAATAGAAAAAGAGAGAATCCTCCCTAACTCATTTTATGAGGCCAGCATCATCCTGATACAAAAACCTGGCAGACACACAACAAAAACAGAATACTTCAGGCCAATATCCCTGATGAACATCAATGCAAAAATCCTCAATAAAATACTGGCAAACCAAATCCAGTAGCACATCAAAAAACTTATCAACCACGATCAAGTCAGCTTCATCCCTGGGATGCAAGGCTGGTTTAACATACACAAATAAATAAACCTAATCCATCACATAAACAGAACCAATGACAAAAACCACATGATTATCTCAATAGATGCAAAAAAAAAAAAAAAAAGGCCTTCAATAAAATTCTACACTCCTTCATGCTAAAAACTCTCAATAGATTAGGTTATATGGAACATAATTCAAAATAATAAGAGCTATTTATGATAAATTGACAGCCAATATCATACTGAATGGGCAAAAACTGGAAGCATTCCCTTTGAAAACTGGCACAAGACAAGGAAGCCCTCTCTCACCACTCCTACTCAACATAGTATTGGAAGATCTGGCCAGGGCAATCAGGCAAGAGAAAGAAATAAAGCATATTCAAATAGAAAGAGAGGAAGTCAAATTGTCTCTGTTTGCAGATGACATAATTGTATATTTAGAAAACCCCTTTATCTCAGCCCAAAATCTCCTTAAGCTTTGATAAGCAACTTCGGCAAAGTCTCAGGATACAAAATCAATATGCAAAAATCACAAGCATTCTTATGCACCAATAGCAGACAAACAGAGAGCCAAATCATGAGTGAACTTCCATTCACAATTGATACAAAAAGAATACCTAGGAATAAAATTTACAAGGCATGTGAAGGACCTCTTCAAGGAGAACTACAAACCACTGTTCAAGGAAATAAGAGAAGACACAAACAAATGGGAAAATATTTCATGCTCATGGATATGAAGAATCAATATTGTGAAAATAGCCAGACTGCCCAAAGCAATTTGTAGATTCAATGCTATCCCCATCAAGCTACCATTAACTTTCTTCACAGAATTAGAAAAAAACTACTATAAATTTCATATGGAACCAAAGAAGAACCTGCATAGCCAAAACAATTCTAAGCAAAAACAACAAAGTTGGAGGCATCATGCTATCTGACATCAAACTATACTACAAGGCTACATTAACAAAAAAAGCATGGTACTGTTAGCAAAATATATAGACCAATGTAACAGAACAGAGGCCTCAGAAATAACACCACAATCTACAACCATCTGATCTTTGACAAACCTGACAAAAATAAGCAATGAGGAAAGAATTCCCTATTTAATAAATGGCACTAGGAAAACTGGGTAGCCATATGCAGAAAACAAACTGGACCACTTTCTTACACCTTAAGCAAAAATTAACTCAAAATGGATTAAAGACTTAAAAATAAGACCTAAAGCCCTAGAAGAAAACCTAGGCAGTAACATTCAGGACATAGGCATGGCCAAAGACTTCATGACTGAAACACCAAAAGCAATGGCAACAATAGCCAAAGTTGGAAAATGGGGTCTAATTAAACTAAAGAGCTTCCACACAGCAAAAGAAACTATAATCAGAGTGAACAGACAACCTAAAGAATGGGAGAAAATTTTTGCAATCTATTTATCTGACAAAGGGCTACTATCCAGAATCTACAAAGAACTTAAAGAAAATTTACAAGAAAAAAACAAACCTCCCCATCAAAAAGTGGGCAAAGAATATGAACAGACACTTCTCACAAGAAGACATTTATGTGGCCAACAAACATATGTAAAAAAAGCTCATCATCACTGGTCATTAGAGAAATGCAAATCAAAAATACAATGAGATACCATCTCATGCCAGTTAGTATGGCAATCATTAAAAAGTCAGGAAACACGTGGAGCCAAGATGGCCAAACAGGAACAGCTCCAGTCTACAGCTCGCAGCATGAGTGAAGCAGAAGATGGGTGATTTCTACATTTCCAACTGAGGTACCGGGTTCATCTCACTGGGGAGTGTCAGAAAGTGGGTACAGGAGAGTGGGTGCAGCTCACCCAGTGTGAGCCGAAGCACAACAAGGCATCACCTCACCCGGGAAGTGCAAGGGGTCAGGGAATTCCCTTTCCTAGTCAAAGAAAGGGGTGAGAGATGGCACCTGGAAATTGAGTCACTCCCACCCTAGTACTGCACTTTTCCAATGGTCTTAGCAAACGGCACACCAGGAGATTATATCCCCGTGCCTGGCTCAGAGGGTCCTATGCCCACGGAGCCTCACTCATTGCTAGCACAGTAGTCTGATCAAACTGCAAGGCAGCAGCGAGGCTGGGGGAAGGGCACCTGCCATTGCCCAGGCTTGAGTAGGTAAACAAAGCCACCTGGAAGCTTGAACTGGTTGGAGCCCACCGGAGCTCAAGGAGGACTGCCTGCCTCTTTAGACTCCACCTCTGGGAGCAGAGCACAGCCAAACAAAAGGCAGCAGAATCCTCTCCAGACTTTTTTTTTTTTTAATACTTTAAGTTTTAGGGTACATGTGCACAACATGCAGGTTAGTTACATATGTATACATGTGCCATGCTGGTGTGCTGCACCCATTAACTCATCATTTGGCATTAAGTATATCTCTTAATGCTATCCCTCACCCCTAAACTCACCCCACAACAGTCCCCAGAGTGTGATGTTCCCCTTCCTGTGTCCATGTGTTCTCATTGTTCATTTCCCACCTATGAGTGAGAATATGCGGTGTTTGGTTTTTTGTTCTTGCAATAGTTTACTGAGAAAGATGATTTCCAGTTTCATCCATGTCCCTACAAAGGACATGAACTCATCATTTTTTATGGCTGCCTAGAATTCCATGGTGTATATGTGCCACATTTTCTTAATCCAGTCTATCATTGTGGGACATTTGGGTTGGTTCCAAGTCTTTGCTATTGTGAATAGTGCCACAATAAACATATGTGTGCATGTGTCTTTATAGCAGCATGATTTATAGTCCTTTGGGTGTATACCCAGTAATGGGATGGCTGGGTCAAATGGTATGTCTAGTTCTAGACCCCTGAGGAATCTCCACACTGACTTCCACAAGGGTTGAACTAGTTTACAGTCCCACCAACAGTGTAAAAGTGTTCCTATTTCTCAACATCCTCTCCAGCACCTGTTGTTTCCTGACTTTTTAATGATTGCCATTCTAACTGGTGTGAGATGGTATCTCATTGTGGTTTTGATTTGCATTTCTCTGATGGCCAGTGATGGTAAGCATTTTTTCATGTGTCTTTTGGCTGCATAAATGTCTTCTTTTGAGAAGTGTCTATTCATGTTCTTCACCCACTTTTTGATGGGGTTGTTTTTTTCTTGTAAATTTGTTTGAGTTCATTGTAGATTCTGGATATTAGCCCTTTGTCAGATGAGTCTGATGCAATCAACTGGAAGAAAGGGTATCAATGATGGAAGATGAAATGAATGAAATGAAGCAAGAAGGGAAGTTTAGAGAAAAAAGAATAAAAAGAAACGAACAAAGCCTCCAAGAAATATGGGACTATGTGAAGACCAAATCTACCTCTGATTGGTTTACCTGAAAGTGATGGGCAGAATGGAACCAAGTTGGAAAACACTCTGCAGGATATTATCCAGGAGAACTTCCCAATCTAGCAAGGCAGGCCAACATTCAGATTCAGGAAATACAGAGAACGCCACAAAGATAACCCTTGAGAAGAGCAAGTCCAAGACATATAGTTGGCAGATTCAACAAAGTTGAAATGAAGGAAAAAATGTTAAGCGCAGCCAGAGAGAAAGGTCGAGTTACCCACAAAGGGAAGCCCATCAGACTAACAGCTGATCTCTTGGCAGAAACTCTACAAGCCAGAAGAGAGTGGGGGCCAATATTCAACATTCTTTTTTTTTTATTATTATTATTGTACTTTAAGTTTCAGGGTACATGTGCACAATGTGCAGGTTAGTTACATATGTATACATGTGCCATGCTGGTGTGCTGCACCCATTAACTCGCCATTTAGCATTACGTATATCTCCTAATGCTATCCCTCCCCTCTCCCGCCACACCACGACAGTCCCCAGAGTGTGATGTTCCCCTTCCTGTGTCCATGTGTTCTCATTGTTCAATTCCCATCTATGAGTGAGAACATGCGGTGATTGGTTTTTTGTCCTTGCGATAGTTTACTGAGAATTATGATTTCCAATTTCATCCACGAAAAGAATTTTCAACCCAGAATTTCATATCCAGCCAAACTAAGCTTCATAAGTGAAGGAGAAATAAAATACTTTACAGACAAGCAAATGCTGAGAGATTTTGTCACCACCAGGCCTGCCCTAAAAGAGCTCCTGAAGGAAGCACTAAACATGGAAAGGAACAACCGGTACCAGCCACTGCAAAATCATGCCAAATTGTAAAGACCATAGAGGCTAAGAAGAAACTGCATCAACTAACGAGCAAAATAACCAGCTAACATCATAATGGCAGGATAAAATTCACACATAACAATATTAACCTTAAATCTAAATGGACTAAATGCTCCAATTAAAAGACACAGACTGGCAAATTGGATAAAGAGTCAAGACCCATCAGTGTACTGTATTCAGGAAACCCATCTCACGTGCAGAGACACACATAGGCTCAAAATAAAAGGATGGAGGAAGATCTACCAAGCAAATGGAAAACAAAAAAAAGGCAGGGATTGCAATCCTAGTCTCTGATAAAACAGACTTTAAACCAACAGAGATCAAAAGAGACAAAGGCGGCCATTACATAATGGTAAAGGGATCAATTCAACAAGAAGAGCTAACTATCCTAAATATATATGCACCCAATACAGGAGCACCCAGATTCATAAAGCAAGTCCTGAGTGACCTATAAAGAGACTTAGACTCCCACACAATAATAATGGGAGATTTTAACACCCCACTGTCAACATTAGACAGGTCAATGAGACAGAAAGTTAACAAGGATACCCAGGAATTGAACTCGGCTCTGCACCAAGCGGACCTAACAGACATCTACAGAACTCTCTACCCCAAATCGACAGAATATACATTTTTTTCAGCACCACACCATACCTATTCCAAAATTGACCACATAGTTGGAAGTAAAGCTCTCCTCAGCAAATGTAAAAGAGCAGAAATTATAACAAACTGTCTCTCAGACCACAGTGCAATCAAACTAGAACTCAGGAATAAGAAACTCACTCAAAACTGCTAAACTACATGGAAACTGAACAACCTGCTCCTGAATGACTACTGGGTACATAACAAAATGAAGACAGAAATAAAGATATTCTTTGAAACCAACGAGAACAAAGACACAACATACCAGAATCTCTGGGACGCATTCAAAGCAGTGTGTAGAGGGAAATTTATAGCACTAAATGTCCACAAGAGAAAGAAGGAAAGATCCAAAACTGACAGCCTAATATCGCAATTAAAAGAACTAGAAAAGCAAGAGCAAACACATTCAAAACGTAGCAGAAGGCAAGAAATAACTAAAATCAGAGCAGAACTGAAGGAAATAGAGACACAAAAAATCCTTCAAAAAATTAATGAATCCAGGAACTGGTTTTTTGAAAGAAATCAACAAAACTGATAGACCACTGGCAAGATTAATGAAGAAGAAAAGAGAAGAATCAAACAGATGCAATAAAAAATGATAAAGGGGATATCACCACCGATCCCACAGAAATACAAACTACCATCAGAGAGTACTACAAACACCTCTACACAAATAAACTAGAAAATCTAGAAGAAATGGATAAATTCCTCGACACATGCACTCTCCCAAGACTAAACCAGGAAGAAGTTGAATCTCTGAATAGACCAATAACAGGCTCTGAAATAGTGGCAATAATCAATAGCTTACTAACCAAAAAGAGTCCAGGACCAGATGGATTCACAGCTGAATTCTACCAGAGGTACAAAGAGAAACTGGTACCATTCCTTCTGAAACTATTCCAATCAATAAAAAAGAGGGAATCCTCCCTAACTCTTTTTATGAGGCCAGCATCATCCTGATACCAAAGCCTGGCAGAGACACAACAAAAAAAGAGAATTTTAGACCCAATATCCCTGATGAACATCGATGCAAAAATCCTAAATAAAATACTGGCAAACTGAATCCAGCAGCACATCAAAAAGCTTATCCATCATGATCAAGTGGGCTTCATCCCTGGGATGCAAGGCTGGTTCAACATACACAAATCAATAAATGTAATCCAGCATATAAATAGAACCAATGACAAAAACCACATGATTATCTCAATAGATGCAGAAAAGTCCTTTGACAAAATTCAACAACCTTCAAGCTAAAAACTCTCAAAAAATTAGGTATTGATGGGATGTATATCAATATAATAAGAGCTAGCTGTGACAAACCCACAGCCAATATCATACTGAATGGGCAAAAACTGGAGCATTCCCTTTGAAAACTGGCACAAGACAGGGATGCCCTCTCTCACCACTCCTATTCAACATAGTGTTGGAAGTTCTGGCCAGGGCAATCAGACAGGAGAAGGAAACAAAGGGTATTCACTTAGGAAAAGAGGAAGCCAAATTGTCCCTGTTTTCAGATCATGATTGTATATCTAGAAAACCCCATTGTCTCAGCCCAAAATCTCCTTAAGCTGACAAGCAAATTCAGCAAAGTCTCAGGATACAAAATCAATGTGCAAAAATCACAAGCATTCTTATACACCAATAACAGACAAACAGAGAGCCAAATCATGAGTGAACTCCCATTCACAATTGCTTCAAAGAGAAGAAAATACCTAGGAATCCAATTTACAAGTGATGTGAAGGACCTCTTCAAGGAGAACTACAAACCACTGCTCAATGAAATAAAAGAGGACACAAACAAATGGAAGAACATTCCATGCTCATGGGTAGGAAGAATCAGTATCGTGAAAATGGCCATACTGCCCAAGGTAATTTATAGATTCAATGCCATCCCCATCAAGCTACCAATGACTTTCTTCACAGAATTGGAAAAAGCTACTTGAAAGTTCATATGAAACCAAAAAAGAGCCCGCATCGCCAAGTCAATCCTAAGCCAAAAGAACAAAGCTGGAGGCATCATGCTACCTGACTTCAAACTATACTACAAGGCTACAGTAACCAAAACAGCATGGTACTGGTACGACAACAGACATATTGACCAATGGAACAGAACAGAGCCCTCAGAAATAACGCTGCATATCTACAACCATCTGATCTTTGACAAACCTGACAAAAACAAACAATGGGGAAAGGATTCCTTATTTAATAAATGGTGCTGGGAAAACTGGCAAGCAATATGTAGAAAGCTGAAACTGGATCCCTTCCTTACACCTTATACAAAAATTAATTCAAGATGGATTAAAGACTTAAATGTTAGACCTAAAACCATAAAAACCCTAGAAGAAAACCTAGGCACTAACATTCAGGACATAGGCATGGGCAAGGACTTCATGTCTAAAACACCAAAAGCAATGGCAACAAAAGCCAGAATTGACAAATGGGATCTAATTAAACTAAAGAGCTTCTGCACAGCAAAAGAAACTACCATCAGAGTGAACAGGCAACCTACAGAATGGGAAAAAATTTTCACAACCTACTCATCTGACAAAGGGCTAATATCCAGAATCTACAATGAACTCCAACAAATTTACAAGAAAAAAACAAACAACCCCATCAAAAAGTGGGCAAAGGATATGAGCAGACACTTCTCAAAAGAAGACATTTATGCAGCCAAAAGACACATGAAAAAATGCTCACCATCACTGGCCATCAGAGAAATGCAAATCAAAACCACAATGAGATACCATCTCACACCAGTTAGAATGGCGATCATTAAAAAGTCAGGAAACAGGTTCTGGAGAGGATGTGGAGAAATAGGAACACTTTTACACTGTTGCTGGGACTGTAAACTAGTTCAACCATTGTGGAAGTCAGTGTGGAGATTCCTCAGGGATCTAGAACTAGAAATACCATTTGACCCAGCCATCCCATTACTGGGTATATACCCAAAGGACTATAAATCATGCTGCTATAAAGACACATGTACATGTATGTTTATTGTGGCACTATTCACAATAGCAAAGACTTGGAACCAACCCAAATGTCCAACAATGATAGACTGGATTAAGCAAATGTGGCACATATACACCATGGAATACTAGGCAGCCATAAAAAAGCATGAGTTCATGTCTTTTGCAGGGACATGGATGAAACTGGAAACCATCATTCTCTGCAAACTAACACAACAGAACACCAAGCACCACATGTTCTCACTCATAAGTGGGAGTCAAACAATGAGAAAACATGGTCACAGGGAAGGGAACATCATACACCGGGGCCTGCCAGGGGGTGAGAGGCTGGGGGAGAAGTAGCACTGGGAGAATTACCTAATGTAGATTAGGGGTTGATGGGTGCAGCAAACCACTATGGCATGTGTATAGCAATGTAAGAAACCTGTGCGTTCTGCACATGTACCCTAGAACTTAAAGTATAAAAAGACAAAAAAAAAAAAAAAAAAAAAATCCCAGGTCAAAAAAGAATTGGTTGAAAAACAAAGCCACAAACAAAACTTCAGGCCTGATGGCTTTTCTGGTTAATTGTATCAATTAAGAAAGCAAGCATACAAATCCCAGATGAAAAGAGAGGTGAGAATAGAGGAGGGAACACTCCTAACTTTCACAAAAATCTTAACGAAGTATTAGCAAATTGAATTCAGCAATAGTTTGGTTATTTACTATTGGGTTAAAAAAACAAAAAATATCAAATGAATTAAGGAATATCTTAAAAGAATCTATATAAATATATATAATTTTCAAAGAAAATGTAAAATCACCAGGTAGGATATATCCCAGAAAATAAAAGTTATAATGTAAAGTGAGAAAGACTAGACTATTATGTCTAGGGATATTCATTTGGTGGATAAAAATGTAAAAATCAAAATGTGAAAAAAGTGGCTTCTGTAAAGGCAGTATAATAATCAATATGACAGGAAGGAGGGGTTGTGTTTAGGATGGGGCACATAGTGGGCTTCTGAAATGACATAATTTTATTTCTGTTTTTTTACTTAGTACAGTTTGCCCAATAATAATTTATCAAGCCATACATTTAATTTGTGGGTTTTCATTTTCTGCATTTCATTTCAGAATTATAATTTTTTAAAAATAAAACACCATTTATAATAAAGTAAAAATAAAATACTTAGAAATATATATGTATAAGAACTCTACATTGAAAACTACATATATTTAGATATAGAAAATGAAACCAGAAAATGTTTCAATGATTTAGTAGAAAAAAATGTAAAATATCTCACTAATATTTTATATTGACATTTTGAAATGATATTTTGAATATATTGGTTTAAATAAAATATAGTACTTGCATTTTACTTTTTAAAAATGGCTATTACAAATTTTTTATTTTCAATTTCTTATTGAATTGACTAAATCATAATTTTGCAGGCTATGTGATGTTTTGATATATGTATGCATTGTAAATGATTGAATCAAGCTAATTAATATAGACATCACCTCACATACTTGTGTGCATGTGGTAAGAATATTTAAAATCTACTCAATTTTTAAACACACATTATTATTGACTATAATCACCATGCTGTACAATAAATCCCCAGAACCTGTTCCTCCTGTCTAACTGAAACTTTACACCCTCTGACCATTATCTCTCCATTTCTCACTCCACCCAACCTCTGATAACCACCATTCACTCTCTAATTCTATGAGTTTGACTTTTTTTAGATTCCACATGTAAGTAAGGTCATGCACTGTTTGTCTTTCTGGTTTACTTCACTTAGCATTATATCCTCCAAGTTGCAGCTTGCATTGTGTTCTATTACACAATGCTATTCTAAAACCAAGAGCTAAAATGTTCATACTTTTTTCTGTAAGCAGTTAGAGGCTTTAAGACAAAACACAAAAGACTGAATGACACGATTAGAAATCTGTTTCAATATGATGATTCTTGATTTAAAAAAGGAGGGACTAGGGGCAGAAAGAAGAAAAAAAAAGAGATGATTTCATGAAGCAAGTAGAAGTTGGGTACACAGAGGAGACAGATGTAAATATGTTGGGAAGATAGAATTGGCATGGCAGGGCAGGGCAGCAGATCAGAAGTTATGTGTATTAGATGCAGGAAAGGGTAGATGTCAAGCACAATGTCAAATTACTGGATATAATAATTGCAATAAATGTGCTGGTATTAACAGAAGCAGCAAAATGGAATAGGTTTAAAGATGAAAAGACATGTTCAGCTTGGGACATATGAGTTTTAGGTGTCCATGAGACCATAGGTAGAATAGCCAAGTAGACAGAAAAGAGTGAGAACTTGAGAGACTTCCAAAAACCATAAAGAAGACAAAAATCATAAATGACTTTTTAATTACATTATTTTTACTCAAAGAATGGAGCCTTCTTGCTCCTCAGATATGGAGGCCACAGCTCCATGTACTACCATAAACATTATAACAAATTGTCAAATGTCATCAGGCAATAGTATCTGTAAAAGGAAGTTCAAGCTATGAAACAGCATAAAAGAAGAAAAAACTCCTCTTTCATTCAGCAGTTATTTTTATTGAGCTGCACTAAAGATCAGGCACTGCATAGCATGCTAGAGAAATGCAGATGAATAAGGCATCACTCTGACATGGGAGCATTCAGTCACAGTTTTTTCTCAGGTGAGATAAAATGTTAAGGAATGATGAAGTTGGTTTGAAAATGTGTCAAATCTTTACAATGTAAAGATTACAACCTCTAACAGAAACAATATTTGAGGCAGAATGGAGCAGATACTGTCAGAGTTTCAAGAATGTTACCGTGAGTTTCCACTGTGTGACTGCTTTTAGTATGATACTAGACTTAAGGCTTTTCAGCATTCTGTATCATTGAGCTTCTATTGTTTTTAATGTTGATGTCCAAGAATTGTTTCTTTCCAATAGAGAGTCTGTTTTGTGTTTTATGTGTGAAGTCATGTGTCTAATTTTAAAATACTATGGTCATTCCTATATTCAAAGATACCTATAGGAGCCACTTACAGCAGACAAGACTACACATTTTGGACTAGAAAACGTCATATCCATTTACTAGTGAGACAAATGAAAACACCACATCGAATTCTCAAAGCATTAACTGGAATCGTATCATGGTTCAGACGCAATTGCATGGAGGTTGGCCAGTGGCACTCTAACAACCATAAACATAACATTTTGATATATTTAGGGGCAAGGGAAACAAGGACATTGAACTCTTGATGGATCATTGTCTTCTCATGAAGTCTAACCCCTGTGTTAAAGGAATAGAGAACACAAACATTTTTCAAAAGAGAGATAGCAAAGTGTCCACAGTTTAAGAAATTGAACGGTTATAAACAGAAACTGTAATCATGTCTGACAGGGTTTGGAAGTACTGCACAATATTAAGCTTGAGCTCTGTCATTTCCACTGACAAAGGGCAACCACACAGCTTTTTCAGATTTCTACTGGTGGTTCTGGCAAAACACAATGTAAAATTCTTTACCCAAAAAAAGGCACAAGTCTGAAAAAGTGTAAGCATGATGATTTCTTACTATTGGTAAATTATGCAGTCACTTTAACTCACTTTTCTTCCAAAATCTAGACAAAGAAGATAGACATGTATCCAAGATCCTTCTTTTGTCAAAATTCTGACAATATGTTCCAGGATACAACTATGCCATTGGAGACAGAGTTGATAGCCAATCTTGAAGCTTCTAATTAGCCTTAAAGAAGAAAATACAACTGAATGAACATTTTAATAACAGAATAATCAATGATGATACAGTGACATATCAGACAAAGGAGTTCTTTCTCAGAGGAAAATTATTACTACAGTTTCCATTTTAATTTGAGCTGAACTATTATTTAGTAAAAACTGTGTAGATTCTTAAAGACTATTAATTCAGATCTTCTAAGGTGTCAGTGAAATACGCTATAACTTTTCTTCTCTTCGTTTCTTCAGAAGCCCTGACAGTAGAATGAGTGTAGAAAAATGACATTTTATGTGACTCTTATTTATAGAAAATCAAGGCATTGATCTTATCCTCATTCCACATTTCAACAATGGCATGGTTAATGCACCTTTCCCACTGTGACCTTTTTTTAAAGCTTAATGTCTGTACAATTAGAAAGCCATCTTGTTACAATAAATGCAAGACATTAATTTAAGAAGAGATAAAAATATCTATATCCCATGCTTCTTAAATACCAGCTAGGAGAAAGTCTCACTAGAAGTAAAGATAATTTTAAAATTTTGATATAAAAATAGCTCTTTGGGGTGGGAAAGATAGCTAACCTGAATTCTTACTAAATTCCAGTACAATGAAGTGCCGTGCGTAGATGATACCATTTAATTCTCACTCTGCCTTCTGAGATTCTAAAACAGGAATGCTGTAGATTTTCCCAGCTAGAAATGTAGAGACCTAACCAAACTCTAGTCCTCTGACCCAATGCTGTTCACTTTCCTACCCCACCACTCCACCCAACTCCCCTCCAGGTTGCTGCCCCTCTGCCTTCCGAAATTTGCTTGACTGGTTGCTATAGCATAGACCACTGTCACCCTGACACGTCTGCAGAGGAGAGAACACAAACACAAGGGGCAATAATAAACACGTACCTTTGTGATTCATGTGGAGAGAAAAGTACTTTAAATGTGTTCCTCTTGTATTTGTTACACTAAGCTAAAAGGGAACATTTTGATGATTTTTTTCTTTCCCATGGCTAATAATTGTTCTTATTAATAAATAATCAGAATATTGTAGGAATGTAGCAGAAACACTTTGCAAAGATAGCAGGGTGAACCAAGTGCTGCAGGTCATTGCAAAGTTAGTGGAGCCAAAAAGGAATATAGTTACTTGTTGTTTTTTTTTATTATTATACTTTAAGATTTAGGGTACATATGCACAATGTGCACATTAGTTACATATGTATACATGTGCCATGCTGGTGTGCTGCACCCATTAACTCATCATTTAACATGAGGTGTATCTCCTAATGCTATCCCTCCCCCTCTCCCCACCCCACAACAGTCCAAACTGTGATGTTCCCCTTCCTGTGTCCATGTGTTCTCATTGTTCAATTCCCATCTATGAGTGAGAACATGCGGAGTTTGATTTTTTGTCCTTGCAATAGTTTACTGAGAATGATGATTTCCAATTTCATCCATGTCCCTACAAAGGACATGAACTCATCATTTTTGATGGCTGCATAGTATTCCATGGTGTATATGTGCCACATTTTCTTAATCCAGTCTATCATTGTTGGACATTTGGGTTGGTTCCAAGTCTTTCCTATTGTGAATAGTGCTGCAACAAACATTCATGTGCATGTGCCTTTATAGCAGTGTGATTTATAATCCTTTGGGTATACACCCAGTAATGGGATGGCTGGGTCAAATGGTATTTCTAGTTCTAGATCCCTGAGGAATCTCCACACTGACTTCCACAATGGTTGAACTAGTTTACAGTCCCACCAACAGTATAAAAGTGTTCCTATTTCTCCACATCCTCTCCAGCACCTTTTGTTTCCTGACTTTTTAATGATTGCCATTTTAACTGGTGGGAGATGGTATCTCATTGTGGTTTTGATTTGCATTTCTCTGATGGCCAGTGATGGTGAGCATTTTTTCATGTGTCTGTTGACTGCATAAATGTCTTCTTTTGAGAAGTGTCTGTTCATATCCTTTGCCCATTTTTTGATGGGGTTGTTTGTTTTTTTCTTGTAAATTTGTTTGAGTTCACTGTAGATTCTGGATATTAGCCCTTTGTCAGATGAGTAGGTTGTGAAAATTTTCTCCCATTTTGTAGGTGGCCTGTTCACTCTGATGGTAATTTCTTTTGCTGTGCAGAAGCTCTTTAGTTTAATTAGATCCCATTTGTCAATTTTGGCTTTTGTTGTCCTTGCTTTTGGTGTTTTAGACATGAAGTCCTTGCCCATGCCTATGTCCTGAATGGTAATGCCTAGGTTTTCTTCTAGGGTTTTTCTCCTTAAGCTGATAAGCAACTTCAGCAAAGCCTCAGGATACAAAATCAATGTACAAAAATCACAAGCATTCTTATACACCAATAACAGACAGAGAGCCAAATCATGAGTGAACTCCCATTCACAATTGCTTCAAAGAGAAGAAAATACCTAGGAATCCAACTTACAAGGGACATGAAGGACCTCTTCAAGGAGAACTGCAAACCACTGCTCAATGAAATAAAAGAGGATACAAACAAATGGAAGAACATTCCATGCTCATGGGTAGGAAGAATCAATATCATGAAAATGGCCATACTGCCCAAGGTAATTTATACATTCAATGCCATTCCCATCAAGCTACCAATGACTTTCTTCACAGAATTGGAAAAAACTACTTTAAAGTTCATATGAAACCAAAAAAGAGCCCGCATCACCAAGTCAATCCTAAGCCAAAAGAACAAAGCTGGAGGCATCATGCTACCTGACTTCAAACTATACTACAAGGCTACAGTAACCAAAACAGCATGGTACTGGTACCACAACAGAGATATAGATCAATGGAACAGAATAGAGCCCTCAGAAATAATGCCACATATCTACAACTATCTGATCTTTGACAAACCTGAGAAAAACAAGCAATGGGGAAAGGATTCCCTATTTAATAAATCATGCTGGGAAAACTGGCTAGCAATATGTAGAAAGCTGAAACTGGATCCCTTCCTTACACCTTATACAAAAATTAACTCGAGACGGATTAAAGACTTAAACATTAGACTTACTTGTTGAAATTAAAAGTGTTGTTTAAAAAAAAAGCTGAATTAAAAGTATTGTTTACAAGGAATAGAAATCAAGCTGAGTGAGTTTAAGCAAAAAAGTTATTGGAGGGATGCTAACGATTTTTGGCCAATAAAGAACAAATAGAACAAACTGAACTTGGGAAGATCAGAATCAAAAAATCTGATTCCTAGTGTTCCTTTTATGAATATGCCAATGATGGCTATAAGTAATGAAAAGATGCTCAACATCACTATTCAATGGGAAAGGCAACTCAAAACCATAAAGAAATACTACTTCCCACCCCTTGAGATGGTGACTGCCCCCCCACCAAAAAATAAAAATAAAAATAAGTGTTGGTAAGGATGTGAAGAAATTGGAATCCTTGTGCATTGCCTGTGAGAATGAAAAATGATGCAGCCACTGTGGAAAACAGTATGGCAGTTTCTTAAAAAATTAAACCTAGAATTACCATATGACCCAGCAATTCTATTTCTGGGTATATACTCCAAAGAATTAAAAGCAGTGTCTTGAACGGATATTTGTACAACAATGTTCATAGCAGCATTACTCACAATAGCCAAAATGTGAAAACAACCCTAATGTCCATCAACAAATGAATAAACAAAATGTAATATATACTTAACAATGGAATATTATTCAGTCATAAAAAGTAATGAAATTGTGACACATGCTACAACATTGATGAACCTTAAAAGCATTATACTAATTGAAATAAACTAGATAAAAACGGATAAATGCTGCATGACTTTTATGTGGTACTTCGTTTGTATGTGGTACTTAGAGTAGTTAAATCCACAGGGTCAGAAAGTAGGATAGTGGTTGCTGGGAGCTGGTGGGCAAGTGGAATGGGGACTTACTGTTTCATGGGTACAGAGTTTCAGTTTGGGAGGATGAAGAAGTTATGATGATGAATGGTGATGGTTGCATAGCAAACAATATGAATGTGCCTACTGCCACTGAACTATATACACAGAAATGGTTAAAATGGTAAAGAGGTTTATGTTAGGTACTGCAATAACAAAAAAAGAAAATGAGAACAGAGAAAACATTACAGAATCTATTCTTCATGGGGTTATCAGTTGCTGCAAGAGCAATTTCAGCAGGGAGGAAAGCCAAGTTCTGAAGACATGGGATCCAGCAAAGGGTGCAACGAAAGGGAAAGCAGTAGACAACACTGTTCATAAAAGACCTTGGTTATTGTAAAGAACTCTGGACTCTGCATTCATCATTTTATTTTAAACTTCAATGCAACCATGTAAGCGCATTTTTATGCAAAAAATATAATATTTGAAAAACAATATATTAGATCATTGGACTTAGTCTTGAACGCTTGGATACAGACTCAGACTCACTCTTTAACCAGCCATAGAACCTGGAGGCTCAATTTGTTTATCTGCAAAATTAAGGTAATAGTTGTGCTCACAGAGAAAATGTAAAGATCAAATAAAATGATATATATGAACCTGCTGTAAACTAAGAAGTGCTATAGAATATAAGGTACCCTAATTATAAGGATAAATTAAAACAATTAAAGAGACTTGAGGGAGGAGGTGAATCAATATGGCCAAATAGAACCCTCAAGCAATCAGTGCCTTGCAGGAACACAAAATTGAACTATCCACAGGGGGAGGTGGGGGGAGAAGCACCTTCATAAGAGCCAAAAATCAGGTGTGCACAATCACAGTACCAGGTTTTAACAAATAACAAAGAAAGAGGCATTGAAGAGGGTAAGAAGGACACTCTTTCATTGCTTATGCCACCTCTCCTCCAACCCCAGGCAGGACAGCATGAAGAATCTGTGTGCTTGCAGGAGAGAGAATGAAGCAAGTGTGGTACACACAGTGGAACACTACACCAGGCAGAATTCCACCATTGATCACAGGGGGAATATTTAGACAAGCCTGGGGCCAAAGGGGAATCTTCCACCTCAGCTAGAAGAACACAAGCCCTGGCCAGCTTCACCAGCAGCTCTAAGGTAGCCTACAGCCCTAAATAATTTTGAATGGCAGTCCGGTCAGAAGGACTGCAGTCCTTGGAAAGCCCGAGTGCTGTGCTGTTCTTGGAGGTAGTGAGGTTGAAGTGTGGCCCACTGCAACACCAGCTGTGGCAGCCATGGGAGTGCCTATGTCACCACTCCCACAACTTCAGGCAGTGCAGCATGGGGAAAAACTCCTTTTGCTTAAAGGAAGGAAGTATATATAGAAGGTTTTGTCTTGAAAATTCGATTACAGCTCAGCCACTGTATAATAAAGCACCAGACAAGTTCCTGAAGCCTCTGATTTCAGGCCTTTTCTCCTGAACAGCATCTCTAGATTCACCCCTGGGCCAGAAGGGAATCTACTGCCCTGGTAGGACAGACCCATTCCCAGCAGGGTTCACTACCTGTTGACCAAAGTGGCCTTGGACCATGAATAAAATCAGTAGCACCAGACAGTAATGGCAACAGGCACTGGGCTCACCCAGTTACTGTACTCATCTGGAAGGCCATGGACTTCAAGTGCAACCCAGCATTGGACCACCTATGGTGGCCATAAGAGTGCCTGTGACACCACTTCCCTATCTCCAAGCAGCCCAGCACAGACAGACTACTTTTTCTTGGAGAAAAAAGGGAGAAAAGTGACAGACTTTGCCTAGGAACACAGGAAATTCTCATTTATCTTCACCAAGTCCACCAAGGCTGTGTATCTAGGAATCTGCAAGAGTTGCAGCTTAGTGTGCCCACTAGTGCTAAAAGGGTTGTAGTGGCCACAGGTTTAGGTCACAATATTCAATCCCATTTGAATTCTTGGAAACTTCTTTCAAGAAGGATGGGTACAAATAAGCACAGACTGCAAGGTTTGGAATTAATACTTAACTCTTCAATGCCCAGACATTAAAAAACTTCCACAAGCATCAACCACATCCAGGAAAACATTGCCTCACCAAATGGACTGAATAAGGCACCATTGACCAATCCTGGAGTGATAAAGAAATATGACCTCTCAAATAGGGAATTCAAAATAGCTGTCTTAAGGAAGCTCAGTGAACTTTAAGATAAACACAAAGATAGAATTCAGAATTCTACCAGAGAAATTTAACAAAGAGATTGAAATAATAAAATAAAGCAGAAATTTGGAGCTGAAAAATTGAATTGACAAACTAAAAAAATGCATCAGAATCTCTCAGCAAAATTGATCAAGCAGAAGAAAGAATAAAGTGAGTTCAAAGGCAGGATATATAAAAACATACACAGAAGAAAAAAAAGAATAAAGTAAACCTACAATATATATAAAATAGCCTCCAAAGGGCAAAACTAAAAGTTATTTGCTTAAAGAGAATGTAGATAACAATATTGGGGCACATATTTTATTCAAAAAATAACAACTTTCCAAACATTTCTTTCCAAGCCTAAAGAAAAATATGACTATCCAAGTACAAGAAGATTAAAGAACATCAAGAAGATTCAAACCAAATAAGATGATATCTCAGGCACATAATAATCAAACTCTCAAAGGTTAAGGACAAAGAAAGGGTTCTAAAAGAAGCAAGAGAAAATAAGCAAATAACATATAAAGGAGTTCCGATATGTCTGGCAGTAAACTCCTCAGTGGAAATCTTATTGGCCAGATTGGGAGTGAGATTACATATGCAAAAGTTCTGAAGAAACAAATGCCAATCTAGAATATTATATCCAGCAAATTATTCTTCAAACATGAAGGAAAAATAAAGACTTTCCCAGACAAAGAAAAGCTGAGGGATTTCATCAGCATCAGACTTGTCTAATAAAAAAAATTCTAAAAGAATTTCTTTAATCTGAAAGAAAAGGAGGTTAATGAACAACCAGAAATCATCTGAAGTTATAAAACTTGCTGATAGTAGTAAATACACTGACAAATACAGAGTAATCTAACAATGTAATTGCAGTGTGTAAACCACTCATATCTTTAGTAGGAAGACTAAAAGATAAATCTGTCAAAATAATAAACTACAGGTTTTTAAGAGATACACAGTATGAAAAGACATATGTAGAGATTTAAAAAAATCAAAAAGCAGGGGGAGTGAATTAAATTGTAAAGTATTTTCTTTTCTCTTTGCTTGTCTTTTTTTCTTTTCTTTATTATCAGAGTTACATTGTCATCAGTTTATTTTAAAGCGATTTTTAAGATGTTGCTTGTAAGCCTCATGGTAACCATAAAACAGAAACCTATAACAGATACACAAAATGTAAAACCAAGAAATTAAAACATAATACCAGAGAAAATCACTTTTACACAAAGGAAAACAGAAATGAAGAAAGAAAAAAGAACCAACAAAATAATAAGAAAATATATAACAAAATAGGAGTAGTATCTCCATGCCTATCAACAACAACATTGAACGTAAATATACAAAATACTTCAGCCAAAGGACACAGAATGGCTAAATAGAATTTTTTTTAACTGGCATAAAAATAGATATATAGACCAATGAAGCAGAATAAAGAATCTGGAAATAAACTAATGCATTTACAGTCAAGTCATTTTTGACAAAGGCATCAAGAACTAAACGCTGGCTAAAACAAAGTCACTTTACTTATAAAGACACAAAGGATAAAATAAAGGTATGGAAAAAGACATCCCATGCAAATGTAAACAAAAAAGAACAGGAGTACCTATACTTATATCAGATAAAACAGATTTAAAGACAAAAACTATAAAAAGACACAAAGGGAGTCATTATATAATGATAAAGGAGTCAGTCCAAAAAGAGGATATGACAATTGTAGCTATAGATATATATATACACACCCAACACCAGAGTACCCAGTTATATAAAACTAATATTAGAGGTAAAGGTAGAAATAGACCCCAATACAATAATAGTCGGTGACTTCAACACCCAACTTTTAGCATTGGGCAGATAATCTAGACCTAAAATCAACAAACATAAAACTTAATCTGCAATTTGAACTAACAGACATCTAAAGAATATTCCATGCAATCCGCTGCAGAATACACATTCATCTTCTCAGCACAGAGAATATTTTTAAGGATAAAGTATATGTTAGGCAACAAAACAAGTCTCAAAATGTCAAAAAAATTAAAATTGTATTAAGTATCTTTTCTGACAACAATGGAATAGAACTAGAAATTGGTAGCAAGATGAGCATCTGAAATTATACAAACACATGGAAATTAAACAAAATGCTTCTGAACAACCATTGTGTCAATAAAGAAATTAAGAAATAAATATAAAATATAAATATAATAAATCTTAAAATGAACAAAAATGCAAAGTACAACATACTAAACCTATGGGATATAGTAAAAGCAATACTAATAGGGAATTATGTAGCAAGAAATGCCAACATAAAAAAATTTTTTAAATCTTTAAATAGCACTTGGGGGAAGGGGCAACTGTGGGTGCAACTTCAGCAGACTTAAATGCCACTGCCTGCCGGCTCTGAAGAGAGTAGCAGATCTCCCAGGACAGTGTTCGAGCTCTGCTAAGTGTCAGACTGTCTCCTCAAGTGGGTCCCTGACCCACGTATCTCCTGACTGGGAGACACCTCCCAGTAGAAGCTGACAGACACCTCATATAGAAGAGCTCTGGCTAGCATCTGGTGGGTGCCCCTCTGAGACGAAGCTTCCAGAGGAAGAAACAGGCAGCAATCTTTGCTGTTCTGCAGCCTCTGCTGGTGATACCCAGGCAAACAGGGTCTGGAGTGGACCTCCAGCAAACTCCAACAGACCTGCCACAAAGGGGCCTGATGGTTAGAAGGAAGCTAACAAGCAGAAAGGAATACTATCAACAGCAACAAAAAGGATGTCCACTCAGAGGCCCCATACGAAGATCACCAACATCAAAGACCAAAAGTAGACAAATCCACAAAGATGGGGAGAAACCAGCATAAAAAGGCTGAAAATTCCAAGAACCAGAACACCTCTTCTTCTCCAAAGGATCACACCTCCTCACCAGCAGGGAACAGAAGTGGATGGAGAGTTAGTTTGACAAACTGACAGAAGTAGGCTTCAGAAGGTGGGTAATAAAAAACTCCTCCAAGCGAAAGGAGCATGTTCTAACCCAATGCAAGGAGCTAAGAACCTTGAAAAAAGGTTAGACAAATTGCTAACTGGCATAACCAGTTTTGAGAAGAACAAAAAAGACCTGATGAAGCAGAAAAACACAGCACGATAACTTCTTGAAGTATACACAAGTATCAATAGCCGAATCAATCAGGCGGAAGAATGGATATCAGAGATTGAAGATTGACTTAATGAAATAAATGAAGAAGACAAGATTAGACAAAAAGAACATAAAGGAATGAACAAAGCCTCCAAGAAATACGGGACTATGTGAAAAAGTTCAAATCTACATTTGATTGGTGTACCTGAAAAGTGATGGGGAGAATGGAACCAAGTTGGAAAACCCTCTTCAGGATATTATCTAGGAGAACTTCTCCAACCTAGCAAGAGAACGCAACATTCAAACTCAGGAAATACAGAAACATCACAAAAATATTTGTTGAGAAGGGCAATCACAAGACACATAATCATCAGATTCACTAAGGTTGAAATTAAGGAAAAAATGTTAAGGGCAGCCAGAGAGAAAGGTCATAATCCATCAGATAAACAGAACCAATGAAAAAAACCACATGATTATCTCAATAGATGCAGAAAAGGCCTTCAACAAAATTCAACAGCCCTTCATGCTAAAAACTCTCAATAACTAGGTATTGATGGAACATCTCTGAAAATAAGAAGAGCTATTTACAACAAACCCAGAGCCAGTATCATACTGAATGAGCAAAAAGTGGAAGCATTCCCTTTGAAAACTTGCACAAGACAAGGATGCCCTCTGTCACCACTCCTACTCAACATAGTATTGGAAGTTCTGGACAGGGCAATCAGACAAGAGAAAGAAATAAAGGGGATTCAAATAGGAAGAGAGGAAGTCAAATTGTCTCTGTTTGCAGATGACATTATTGTGTATTTAGAAAACCCTATCGTCTCAGCCCAAAATCTCCTTAAGCTAATAAGCAACTTCAGCAAAGTCTCAGGATACAAAATCAATGTGCAAAAATAACAAGCATTCCTATACACCAATAACAGACAAACAGAGTGCCAAATGAGTGAACTCCCATTCACAATTGCTACAAAGAGAATAAAATACCCAGGAATATAACTTACAAGGGATGTGAAGGACCTCTTTAAAGAGAACTACAAACCACTGCTAAGGCAATAAGAGAAAACAGAAATAAATGGAAAAACATTTTATGCTCATGGATAGGAAGCATCAATATCATGAAAATGGCCATACTGCCCAAAGTAATTTACAGATTCAATGCTATCCCCATCAAGCTACCATTAACTTTCTTCACAGAATTAGAAAAAATTAGTTCAAATTTCATATGGAACCAAAAAAGAGCCCATATAGACAAGACAATCCTAAGCAAAAAGAATGAAGCTGGAGGCGTCACACTACCTGACTTCAAACTATACTACCAGGCTATAGTAACCAAAACAGCATGGTACTAGTACCAACACAGATACATAAACCAGTGGAACAAAACAGAGGCCTCAGAAATAACACCACACTTCTACAACCATCTGATCTTTGACAAACCTGACAAAAACAAGCAATGTGGAAAGGATTCCTTATTTAATAAATGGTGCTGGGAAAACTGGCTAGCCATATGCAGAAAACTGAAACTGGACCCCTTCCTTACACCTTATACAAAAATTAACTCAAGATGAATTAAAGACTTAAATGTAAGATCTAAAACCATAAAAACCTTAGAGAAAAACCTGCAATACTACTCAGGACATAGGCATGGCTGAAGACTTCATGACTGAAACACCAAAAGCAATGGCAACAATAGCCAAAATTGACAAATGGGGTCTAATTAAAGAGCTTCTGCACAGCAAAAGAAATTATCTTCAGAGTGAACAGGAACCTCAGAAAGGGAGAAAATTTTTGCAATCTATTCACCTGACTAAGGGCTAATACCCAGAATCTACAAAGAACTTAAACAAGTTTACAAGAAAAAAGAAAACCATCAAAAAGTGGGCAAAGGGTATGAACAGACACTTCTCAAAAGAAGACATTTATGTGGCCAACAAACATATGAAAAAAGCTCATCATCACTGGTCATTAGAGAAAGGCAAATCAAAACCACAATGAGATACCATCTCAAGCCAGTTAGAATGGCGATCATTAAAAAGTCAGGAAACAACAGAGGCTGGAGAGGATGTGGAGAAGTAGGAACACTTTTACACTGTTGGCAGGACTGTAAATTAGTTCAACCATTGTAGAAGACAGTGTGGTGATTCCTCTAGGATCTAGAACTAGAAGTACCATTTGACTCAGCAATCCCATTACTGAGTATATAGTATAAAGACACATGCACACATGTTTATTGCGGCATTATTCACAATAGCAAAGACTTGGAACCAACCCAAATGCCTATCAATGATAGACTGGATAAGGAAAATGTGGTATATATACACCATGGAATACTATGCAGCCATAAAAAGGATGAGTTCATGTCCTTTGCAGGGACATGAATGAAGCTGGAAACCATCATTCTCAGCAAACTAACAGAAGAACAGAAAACCAAGCACTGAATGTTCTCATTCATAAGTGGAAGTTGACCAATGAGAACCCATGGACACAGGGAGGGGACCATCACACACCGAGACCTGTCAAAGGGGTGGGGGGTGTGCTAGGGGAGGGACAGCATTAGAAGAAATACCTAATGTAGATGGTGGATTGATTGGTGCAGCAAACATATGTATACCTATGTAACAAACCTGCACGTTCTACACATGTACCCCAGAACTTAAAGTATAATTTAAAAAATGAAATAAAATAGTCCATCTCAAAAAAAATATTTAAATAAAGAACCTGCTAAAGTGTCTTAAAGAAATAGAAAAGCAGGAGCCAATCAAACCCAAAATCAGTAGAAAAAATACATAATAAAGATTAGCACAGAAATAAATGAAATTAAGACTTCAAAAAAATTCAAAAAGCAACAAAACAAACATTGGTTTTTTTAAAAAAATAAAATTAACAAATCTTTAGGCAGGCTAATTAAGAAAAAAAGAGATTACACAAATAAACAAAACACCGTGACCCAGTGGAATTTATTTAGGAATGTAAGAATCATTCAACATATGCAAATCAATGAAGGTGATACATCACATTTACAGACTTTAGGACAAGAACTGTATAATCATTTCAACATATGCCAGAAATCTCTTCATTATAAAAATTCCTAACAAGCTGCATATAGAAGGAACATACCTCAACACAAAAAAGGCCATAAATGACAAACCAACAGGGAGAATCATCTGAATGTGGAAATCCTGAAAGTGTTTCCTCTAAGATCTGGAACATTGCAAGGATGCCCACCTTTATCACTTTTATTCAATATAGTACTAGAAATCCTAGCCAAGACAGTCATTCAAGAGAAAGAAAGAAAGGACATCCAAGTTAGAAATGAAGAAGTCAAATTATCCTTGTTTCCAGATGATATGATCTTATATTTGAAAAAACCTTATATTTGAAAAAATCTTATATTTGAAGATTCCACCAAAAACTATTAGAACTGAAATTTTAAAATTTGGTAAAGTTGCCGGATACTAGATTAACATGCAACAATCAGTGGCATTTCTATATGCCAACAGTGAACAATCTGAAAGAAGAATTTTTGAATTCCACTTACAATAACCAAAAATATGTAAGTACCTAGGAATTCATCAAAAAGGTGAAAGATCCCTACAATAAAAACTATAAAACATTAATGAAAGAAATTAAAACGAACAAAAAAATGAAAGATTTTATGTGCGTGAATTGGAAGAACCAATCTTGTTAAAATATTCAAGCTAAAGAAATCTACAGATTCAATGCAATCCCCCCAAAAAAAGACATTCATCACAGAAATAGAAAAATTAGTCTTAACATTTATATAAACCCCCAGAAGATCCAGAATAGTTGAAGCAATTCTGAGCAAAAAGAACAAAACTAGAGAATCACATCCTCTGCCTACAAATTCTATTACAAACCTGTAGTAACTAAAACATCATGAGAGTGTCATAAAAATAGAGACATAGACCAATGAAATGGAATAAAAGACCCAGAAATAAATCCATGTATTTAAAGTCAACTCATTTTTGACAAAAGGCACCAAGAACATACATTGAGGAAAGGATAGTCTCTTCAATAAATGGTGCTGGGGAAACTGGATATTCACATGCAGAAGAAAGAAGCTAGACCCCATTTCTTACCATATAGAAAAATCAAATCAAATAAAATGTATTAAAAACTTACTTCTAAGAACTGACACTATGAAACTACTAGAAGAAAACGTTGGATAAATGCTCCAGGACATTGGTCTGAGCAATGATTTTTTTTTTTTTAACTAATACCCCGAAAGCACAGGCAACTAAAGCAAAAACGGACAAATGGAATTATATCAAGTGAAAAAGATTTCACACAGAAAAGGAAACAATTAACAAAGTGAAGAGACAACCCACAAAATAGGAAAACATATATGAAAACTACCCATCCAAAAAGGGATTAATAGCCAAAATACATACAAAGCTCAAACTAAACAGCAAAAAATCAAATAATATGATTAAGAAATGGCAAAAAGATCTGAAAACTCAGTTCTCAAAAGATGACATACAAATGGCCAACAAGTGTATGAAAAAATGCTCAACATCATTATTAGAGAAATTCAAATCAAAACCACATTGAAATGGCTTTTTTCAAAAAGACAGGCAATAATGGATGCTGAAGAAGATGTGGAGAAAGGGGAACTCTCATACACTATTGGTGGGAATGTAAATTAGTACAACCACTATGGAAATTAATAAGAGGTTCCTTTAAAAAAAATCTTAAAATAGAACTACCATGCAATCCAGCAATCCCAATGCTGGGTAAACACACAAAAGGAAGGAAATCAACATATCAAACAGATATTTGTGTATCTATGTTTATTGCAGCACTATTCACAATGGCCAAGACGTGGAATCAACGTAAGTGTCCACCAACAACAACAAAAAATGGTTTTTTTTTTAATGTGGTACATATGTACAATGGAATATAATTCCACCATAAAAATTAATATCTTGTCATTTGCAATAACATGGATGGAACCAGAGGGCATTATGTTAAGTGAAATAAATGAGGCACAGAGAGACAAATATTATATGTTCTCACTCATATGTGGGAGGCAAAAATATTAAACTTCTGGAGCTAGAGAGTAGAATGATGGTTACCAGAGATTGCGAAGGGTAGAGAGGAGGGGGGATGAAGAGAGGTTGGTTAATGGGTAAAAGAAATACAATTAGATAAAAGAAATAAGATGTAGTATTTGGTAACACAATAGGGTAACTAGAGATAATAATTTATTCTTTATTTGAAAATAATTAAAAGAGTGGACTTGGAATGTTCCTAACACAAAGCAATGATAAATAGGATCTATGACATAAAAATTAAAAAATTAGAAAGAAATAATAAATGCCCAAGGTGATGTATATCCCAATTACCTTGATTTGGTCATTATACATTGTATGCATTATATGTTATATGCATCAAAATATCAGGTATACCCATAAATATCTACAACCATCATGTATCCATAAAAATTAAAAATTTTTTTAAAAAGAAGAAAATTGAAAAATTTTTAAATATTGCAGATGAGTTTTGAATTGTTTTAAAGATAGAGTTAAGTTTAAATAGCTTTAGAATTTGTGGTTAAAGAATAAAATATAGCCAGGCATGGTGGCTCACACCTGCAATCCCAGTACTTTGGGAGGCTGAGGTGGGTGGATCGCATGAGGGCAGGAGTTCGAGACCTGCCTGGCCAACATGGCAAAACCCCATCTCTACTAAAAATACAAAAATTAGCTAGGAGTGGCAGCACTCACCTTGTAATCCCAGCTACTCGGGAGGCTGAGGCATTAGGATTGCTTAAACCCAGGAGGCAGAGGTTGCAGTGAGCCAAGATTGTGCCACTGCACTCCAGCCTGGGCAACAGAGTAAGACTCAGTCTTAAAAATAAAAAAAAAGAATAAAACATAAATATTACAAATTCTAACACTGCAAAAATAAGTCCACAACTAACAAAAATTGGGAAGTGAGGGGAAAGGGCACTGGGAGGACTCCTAAACATGTAAATTGATTCATATTTAACAGTCTGAAGGCAATTTTTTTAAAAAAGTAAAATGCACATTGGAGCACCTGCTTGCATGATTGCAGCCTGAGTTCCTCCATCCTTCTTGTACAGAGATCTGGGTGCAGGGAGGCCCTCTCTGCTTCATGCCCAGGCAGATCTGCAGGCATTTGGAGCACCCGGTCACCTGGGTCAGTAGCCTGAGCTGCCATACTTCCTGTGCAGACACCCTGATGCAGCTGGACCCTCTCTACTCCACGCCCAGGCAGATTCTCAGGCAGTCAGAGTACCTACTCACCCAGATCAGTATCCTGAGCCACCCGGCCTTTCTGTACAGTGATTGTGGTGAAGTGGGACCCTCTAAAATCCATACCTAGACAGATGTCCAGGCATCTGGGGTACCCATTCACTTGGATTAGTTATTTAGGATGCTCCCTAACCGCATGCACCAAATGTGAGGCTGAAGTTTCCCAGCTCCATGTCTAGGCACACTTCTGGGCACTTGGTGACCACCAGCTGGATTTTTCCTTGGCACTGGTCTTTGTGCTTGCCATTGAGGAACCTGCAGGCAGACCTGCTTAGTCCAGTTCCACCCATCTTGGCCACCACCACCCCCATCACTGGAGCTGAAAAGGGAGCTCAGATCACTGTGCACTCTACAGATCAACCCATTGCCTGAGGCAATAGATGGCTTCACCAAGAAAACAAGCATCAAGTGTATACCCTACTGCATTGGCCACAGCCAGCTCTTACCCATAAGCACCATCTACTGGCTTATAGGTGGAACCACACAGCACATATAGGCTATAGGAGCAAAGCCAAAAGACTACCCAGTATTCAGTATTCTCTACAGTTACACTCCCTATGGAGGAGGGGAAAGGGAAAGGAAAAAAATCAGTAATATTAAAGGGAATGAAAGGACAAAAAATTTCTACCGACATGAAAATAATTACAAAAATTAGAGTGCCAGCATCTCCAGGTGAGATGACACCAGCATAAGAATTCTGAAACCATAAGAAATCCAAATGTAGTGACACCATCAAAGTATCACTCTAGCTCTCCAGCAATGATCCTATCCAAAATAAAAACTTGGAAATGATAAAGAATTCAAAGCATGGGTTGCAAGGAAGCTCAACAAGATCCAAAACAAGATTAAAAATGAACACAAACAAGCTTCTAAAGCAATCCAGAAAATGAAAGAAGAGAAAAATATTTTTAAAAGAAATCAATCAGAGCTTCTGGAATTGGAAAACTCACTTAAGAAACATTAAAAATCCAATTGAGAGCTTTATCAGTGGATTGGACCAAGCAGAAGAATTTCAGAGCTTAAAGACTGATCTTTCAAACTATCCCAGTAAGACCAAAAGAATTTTTAAATGTGAACAGTCTTTGAGAAATATTATATAAAGTGAACAAACCTACAAATTATTGGCATTCTGGAGAGAGAAGGAGGGAATGTTTTTTTAAAAAGCTGGAAAACATATTTGGGGAAGTAATTCAAGAAAATTTCCTTAATCTTGCTAGAGAGGTAGACGTCCAGGTATAAGAAACCCAGAGAATACCTGTGGAATACTATACAAAATGAACATCACCAAGACATATAGTAAATAGACTGCGTAAAGTAACACTAAAGAACAAATCTTAAAAGCAGCTAGAGAAAAAGATCAGATCATGAACAAAGGGAACCCCATTAGGCTAAAAGCAAATTCTTAGCAGAAACATTACAAAAAAGGAAAACAGAAGAAAACAGCTCAGCCACAATGTGGTAAAGCAACAAGCAGGAGTTCCCAATTCAGGCCTATGCTCCTGGAACATGTTTCTAGACCTGTCCTGGGCCAGAGAGGAGCCCACTGCCCGGAAGGGTGAGTCTCAGGCCAGGCAGCATTCAAGATGAGCTGACTGAAGAGCCCCTGGATATTAAGTGAACATTGTTGATGGACTGGAAGAATCCCCTGTGGGCCATTGCAGGTGGGTGGCCATAGTAAAGGGCTACTCTGCCTGAGGAAAGGGGAGGGAAGAACAAGAAGGACTTTGCCTTGTGATTTGAGTGCCAACTTGCTACAGGAGAATAAAACATCAGGTAAATTCTAAGGTTTTTAATTTCAAATCCTGGCTCCCAGACAGCATCTCTGGACCCACCTGGGATCTGAAAGAACATGCTGCCTGAAGGCAAGGATGTTTGCTATTCACAGAGCCCTACAGAATTCAGAGAACATTGGGGGTAGCCAGGTAGTGGTTACAGAAGGCCTTGGTTGAGACCCAGTGCTGTGCTGGATTCAGGTATGACCCAGTGCAGTCCCAGTGGTGGTAGCCATAGGGGTGTTTGTGCCACTACACCCCCAGTTTCAGGCAGCTTAAATAGAGACAATCAGTTTGTTTGGCAGAAAGTAAGGGAAAATAACAAGAGTTTCCTCCTGGTAATCCAGAGATGACTTCTGGACATTATCCAAGACCATGAAGGTGGTACCTCTATGAGTCTGCAAAAAACACAGCATTATTGGGCATGGGGCTCAAGTCCCTTTAAATACCTAAAAAGGCTTCTCAAGAAGGATGGGTACAAAAAAGCCCAGACTGCAAAGACTATCATAAATACATAATTTTATAATGATCAGACATTGATGAATATCTACAAGCATCAAGACCATCTAGAAAAAAACAAACTCACCAAATAAACTAAATAAGGCACCAAGGACCAATCCTGGAGAAACAGAGATATGTGACCTTTCAGACAGAGAATTCGAAATAGCTTTTTTGAAGAAATTCAAGATGACACAGAAAAAAATTAGAGTTCTATCAGAAAAAATTAAAGAGATTGAAATAACAAAAATCGAACAAAAATTCTAGTTGAAAAAATACAATTAAGAATTGTATTTTATACATACTAAAGAATGAACCAAAGTCTCTTAATAGCAGAATTGATCAAGCAAAAGAAAGAATTAGTGAGCTTGAAGGCAGGCTATTTGAAAATACATAGTCAGAGGAGATTTAAAAAAAAAAAGAATAAAGCACACTTACAAGATCTAGAAACTCGCCTCAAAAGAGCAAATGTAAGAGTTATTGGCCTTGAAGAGGAGTTAGAGAAGAAGTTTGAGGTAGGAAGTTTATTCAAAGGGATAATAACAGAGAACTTTCCAAACCTAGAGAACGATATCTATACCCAAGTACAAGAAGCTTATTGTCTAATTAACAAAGGGAGAAGACCCAAATAAACAAAATCATAGATTTAAAAGGAGATATTAGAACTGAGATTGCAGAAATTCAAAGGATCATTAGTGGCTACTATGAGTGACTGTATGCCAATAAATTGAAAAATCTATAGGAAATGGGTAAATTCCTAGACACATACAACCTACCAAGATTGAACCATGAAGAAATCCAAAACATGAACAAATAAATAACAGGTAATAAGATCAAAGCTATAATAGAAAATCTCCCAGCAATGAAAAGCCCCAAACCTGATGATTTCACTGCTGAATTCTACCAAATATTTAAGAAAGAACTAATACCAATCCTACTCAAACTACTCCAAAAACTAGAGGAGAATAGAACACTTCCAAACTCATTCTACAAGGCCACAGTTAATCTAATACCAAAACCAAAGACATGATTTTTTAAAAAACTACAAACAAATATCTCTGATGAATATTATTGCAAACATCCTCAACTAACTACTAACAAACCAAATTCAGCAACACGTTAAAATAATAATTCATCATGGCCAAGTGAGATTTATTCCTGGGATGCCAAAATAGTTCAACATATGCAAATCAATCAATATGATACATCATATCAATAGAATGAAAGATAAAAACCACATGATCATTTCAATTGCTGCAGAAAAAGCATTTGATAAAGTTCAACAATGCTTCACCATAAAAACCCTCAAAACACTGTGTATAGAAGGAACATATCTCAACATGACAAAAGCAACTTATGCCAGACCCACAGATAGTATCATACTGAATGAGGAAAAACTGAAAGTCTTTCCTCTAAGATCTGGAACACAGTAAGGATGCCCATTTTACCAATGTTCATTCACTATAGTACTGGAAGTCCTAGCTAGAGCAATCAGACAAGAAATATATAAAGGACATCCAAATTAGAAAGGAAGAAGTCAAATTATCCTTGTTTGCAGATTATATGATCTTATATTTGGAAAAATCTAAAGACTCCACCAAAAAATTATTAGAACTGATGAAGAAATTCAGTAAAGTTTCAGAATACAAGATTAATATACAAAAATCAGCAACATTTCTATATGTCAAAAGTAAACAATCTGAAAACCAAAAAAGTAATCCCATTTACATTAGCCACACATAAAATTAAAAACCCAGAATTAACTTAACCAAAGAAGTGAAAAATCACTACAATGAAAACTGTAAAAAAAAAAACGCTGACAAAATACATTGAAAAGGACACACACCAAAGAAAGAAAGAAAGAGAGAGAGAGAGAAAAGGAAGGAAGGAAGGAAGGAAGGAAGGAAGGAAGGAAGGAAGGAAGGAAGGAAGGAAGGAAGGAAGGAAGGAAGGAAGGAAGGAAGGAAGGAAGGAAGGAAGGAAGGAAGGAAGGAAGGAAGGAAGGAAGGAAGGGAAAGAAAGAAAGAAAGAAAGAAAGAAAGACAGAAAGAAAGACAGAAAGAAAGAAAGAAAGAAAGAAAGAAAGAAAGAAAGAAAGAAAGAAAGAAAGAAAGAAAGAAAGAAAGAAAGAGAGAGAAAGAAAGAAAGAGAAAAAAGAAAGAAAAAAGAAGAAAGAAAGAAAGAAAGAAAGAGAGAGAGAGAAAGAAAGAAAGAAATTCCATGTTCACAGGTTGGAAGAATCAGTATTGTTAAAATGTCTATACTACCCCAAACAATCTAGAGATTCAATGCAATCACTATCAAAATACCAATACAACTCACTGAGATAACATTCTTTACAAAACAGAAAAAAACACTCTAAAATTTATATGGAACCACAAAAGACCTAGAATAGTCACAGCTATCCTGAGCTAAAAGAACAAAATTAGAGAAATAACATTACCTAACTTCGAATTATACTACAGAGCTATCGTAACCAAAACAGCATGGTACTGGCATAAAAACAGTGACATAGACCAATGGAACAGAATAGAGAACCCAGAAACAAATCCGCACACCTACAGTGAACTCATTTTTGACAAGGTACAAAGAACATAACCTAGAGGAAAGATAGTCTCAATAAATGGTGCTAGAAAAACTGGATATACATATGTAGAAAATTAAACTAGACCCGTATTTCTCACCATATACAAAAATCAAAATGGATTAAATACTTAAATCTAAGACCTCAAACTATTAATTACCAGAAGAAAATACTGGAGAAATTCTCCAAAACATTGGTCTGAGCAAAAATCTCTTGAGTGATACTCCACAAGCACAAGCAACGAGAACAGGCAAACAATCACATCAAATGAAAATTCTTGTCCATAGCAAAGGATACCAGCAACAAAGTGAAGAGACAACCCACAGAATAGGAGAAAATATTTGCAAACTATTCATCTGACAGGGGATTAATAACCAGATTATACAAGGAGCTCAAAAAACTCTGTAAAAAAAAGTCTAATAATCCAATAAAAAGCCCATATTCTGTGGGTTTTCTTCCAGAATTTTTATGGCTTCAGGTCTTAGATTTAACCCTCTAATCCATCTTGAGTTAGCTTTTGTATACGGAGAGAGAAATGGATTGTTTCATTCTTCTACATATGGCCATCCGATTTTCCCAGAACCACTTACTGAATAGGCAATCCTTTCCCCAATTTATGTTTTTGTACATTTTTTCAAAAATCCATTGGCTGTAAGTTTTGGCTTTATTTCTGAGTTCTCTATTCTGTTCCATTGGTATATGTATCTACTATTATACCAGTACCATGCTAGTTTGTTTACTATAGCTTTGTAGTATAATTTGAAGTAATGTGATGTCTCCAATTTTGTTTATTTTATTAGGATCACTATGGTTATTCAGGCTCTTTTTTGGTTCCATATGAATTTTAGAATTGTTTTTTCTAACTCTGTGAACAATGACATTAATATTTTGATTGGAATTATATAGAATCCATAGATTGCTTTGGGCAGGATGGTAATTTTCATGATATTGATTCTTTTAACCTATGAATATAGAATATTTTTTCATTTGTTTGGGGCATCTCTATTTCTTTCATCAGTGTTTCGTAGTTCTCCTTGTAGAGATCTTTCACATTCTTGGTTAAGGATAATCCTAAGTATATTACATTTCTGTAGGTATTGTAAAAGGTTTGAGTTCTTGACTTGATTCTCAGCTTGGCCATTGTTGGGTTTTAGCAGTGCTACTGATTTGTGTGCATTGATTTTATAACCTAAGAGTTTACTGAATTCATTTATCAAATCTAGGACTCTTTTGGAGGAGTCTTTAGGGTTTTCTAAATATAAGATCATATCACTGGCAAACAGAGATAATTTGACTTTTTTTCCAATTTGAATGCCTTTTCTTTCTCTTGCCTAAATGCTCTGGCTAGAACTTCCATTTATACAATAAAAATCCATCAAATATTTTATAAATAGAGACTGACTTAATTCTCCCTTGAAAATAAGTGAAGAGATTCCTCTCTTCCTTTTTCTTAGAGCATTTACCTTAGAAAACTATTAATTGTAAGCACTTTCTCTTCTCTTTAGAATGTATTTAAATCCTTTTGAAGATTGAAATTGGCATTTAATAGGTTTTATGAGCCATGAAGTTCTTTCTCGAGGACTAGGAGTCATCTCTGTGAAAGGTAAATATCAAAAAGAATAGGCCCCTATTTCCCAGTTTCTGTGGAAGAGTAGGAATTAACTTCAATGGATACCTTGCTCAAAGTGGCAAAACTACCTCTTGGCACAAAATTAAGAGAAGCTTATTTTTCCTTTAGATAAAGCCAATTATCTAACACAGATGGTCACGCTAATTTCTAGGTGAATTTAGAATGAACTCTATGTGACAAATGGTACAATCAAGTCCTCTTAGAGACTAGTAACTGTTTATCATGAGAACATGTATGGAATGTATAGAATGGATTATAGTTTGGTTGTATGTAAGGGTGACATTTCTTTCTGTCTTTGTAATCTCTTAACAGATTGCCTGTGATATGAATCACATGCTGGTTTAAAGCTTATTCAATATTAAAATTGTTTTTATTTTATTATTATTATACTTTAAGTTTTAGGGTATATGTGCACAATGTGCAGGTTAGTTACATATGTATACATGTGCCATGCTGGTGTGCTGCACCCATTAACTCATCATTTAGCATTAGGTATATTGCCTAAAGCTATCCCTCTCCCCTCCCCTCACCCCACAACAGTCCCCAGAGTGTGATGTTCCCCTTCCTGTGTCCATGTGTTCTCATTGTTCAATTCCCATCTATGAGTGAGAACATGCGGTGTTTGCTTTCTTGATCTTGTGATAGTTTACTGAGAAAGATGATTTCCAATTTCATCCATGTCCCTACAAAGGACATGAACTCATCATTTTTTATGGCTGCATAGTATTCCATGGTGTATATGTGCCACATTTTTTTTTTTTTCTTATTATTATTATACTTTAGGCTCTATGGTACATGTGCGCAACGTACAGGTAAGTTACATATGTATACATGTGCCATGCTGGTGCACTGCACCCACCAACTCGTCATCTAGCATTAGGTATATCTCCCAATGCTATCCCTCCCCCCTCCCCCCACCACACAACAGTCCCCGAAGTGTGATGTTCCCCTTCCTGTGTCCATGTGTTCTCATTGTTCAATTCCCACCTATGAGTGAGAATATGCGGTGTTTGGTTTTTTGTTCTTGCGATAGTTTACTGAGAATGATGATTTCCAATTTCATCCATGTCCCTACAAAGGACGTGAACTCATCATTTTTCATGGCTGCATAGTATTCCATGGTGTATATGTGCCACATTTTCTTAATCCAGTCTATCATTGTTGGACATTTGGCTTGGTTCCAAGTCTTTGCTATTGTGAATAATGCCACAATAAACATATGTGTGCATGTGTCTTTATAGCAGCATGATTTATAGTCCTTTGGGTATATACCCAGTAATGGGATGGCTGGGTCAAATGGAATTTCTAGTTCTAGATCCCTGAGGAATCGCCACACTGATTTCCACAAGGGTTGAACTAGTTTACAGTCCCACCAACAGTGTAAAAGTGTTCCTATTTCTCCACATCCTCTCCAGCACCTGTTGTTTCCTGACTTTTTAATGATTGCCATTCTAACTGGGGTGAGATGGTATTTCACTGTGGTTTTGATTTGCATTTCTCTGATGGCCAGTGATGGTGAGCATTTTTTCATGTGTCTTTTGGCTGCATAAATGTCTTCTTTTGAGAAGTGTCTGTTCATGTCCTTCACCCACTTTTTGATGGGGTTGTTTGTTTTTTTCTTGTAAATTTGTTTGAGTTCATTGTAGATTCTGGATATTAGCCCTTTGTCAGGTGAGTAGGTTGCGAAAATTTTCTCCCATTTTTTAGGTTGCCTGTTCACTCTGATGGTAGTTTCTTTTGCTGTGCAGAAGCTTTTTAATTAGATCCCATTTGTCAATTTTGGCTTTTGTTGTCCTTGCTTTTGGTGTTTTAGACATGAAGTCCTTGCCCATGCCTATGTCCTGAATGGTAATGCCTAGGTTTTCTTCTAGGGTTTTTATGGTTTTAGGTCTAACGTTTAAGTCTTTAACCCATCTTGAATTAATTTATTGTTTTTCTATAGTATTTTAGTGGACAGGTTTTCTGATGTGGGAGAAGATTTTATTTTTAATTATATTTCCCCAACATCTTTTTTTTAATCTGCTAGTAACAACCAAGAGATCAGCTTCAGACTTGATCTCTAGAGTAGAAATTTTAATAGGAGAATCTATCTAATGGTTGACCTGGATGAAATCAGCTATCTCTCCACCCTTACCCTATGTCCCTATGCAAGGGAATAGGGTAGGGAGAGATGCAGGGTCAAGTAATATAAATATAACTAGGAAACAGGGAGGGAAGTTTCTCAAAGAAGGAGGGCTGCTCATGTACAACCACCCTCCCACACACACACTCAAAGTACAAAAGGCAACTTTTAGCAGATAGGCAGACAACTGGGATTTTTCACATTTGTACATTATTCTATTTAAATTTGATTATATTGACTAAACATGTGCACATCAATTCACATTTCAGTGACACTGAATTATTGAAATTATTTGAACCATCTCCATGAATGTCTCATGTCCCAGGATACTTGGGGTTATATCCTAAAAAATAAAAAATTTCATTATTCTCATAAATACAGATGTTTAATTAAAAGATTTTGATGTTACAAATGCTACTGTTTTTTTTAACCTCTTCATTTTTTGTCCTCAAAAATATTAAGCCAAATGGATACATTTCCTTAGTGCTTTTAAGTAATTAGCAAAACAAAATACTCTCTGAAGAATGGAAATGTAGTTTTCCTACTTCTTTCCCTCAGCCATGAAAGACAAGCAGATTGTCTCTTATCAGTGTAAACAGCTATCAGAATGGCAATGGTGGCCAGATGAAAGAATAAACTTAGAAATGAAAGGGCAGAAATAGATGAGTTTTAAAAAAAGGAGAAACATCTGCTTTTGAATTAACAAAAAGAACACAGCAGTTAAGGTCTAACAATGGATATTTTGTGTTTGGCAAATAGCGTAAGTATATATACTACTTAAAAGTGGTTCATAGACGTATTGTATTCCCAGGTATTTCATACTGACCCAATTGTCTCAGAAACAAAACACTTTATTGGGTGAGGCAAGTCAGTGAGGAACCATTCAGCCATGTCTTTATCATGGATTCTGTGGTTGAGGTCCCTAGAGATAACGGTCAAGTTTGGCAAAAAAGTAAGTGAAACTACAAAAGGAATAAAACTTGTAAAACATTCTCTCAAATTCAAAAGTAGAAATAAAACATGACAAAGTATAGGAGAAGAAAAAAAACATTTAGATAGTTATATTTTGGCAGTCTTTACACAGGTATTAGTTAATAGATGATAACCTATTCTGAATTTAAATAATTTCCTTTTGAAACTAATTGTGCTTTCACTTCAACTGCATATTTCTGGGAAGGTAAAATTAAGAGAAATAAAATCTCATTATTATATCACTGCATAGAAGTTTTTCTACAAAACAATGTCTTTTTTTAAAAGGAGTAAAACGTTGAATTGTATTAATGTTGAGAAATTCTCCCCCCCTACATAAAAATCAGGAGTTAAATTTAAAATGTTACTTAAAATTAAATTTCAATTATAAAAATTGGAGGGCACATAGCTTCATCAAGCCCAACAACAGGGTCATGCGACTTAACTCTCAATATTGTTGGCCCTAGCAAAGGTGTTACTGTGTAGGAGTTAACTACCCCTACTGTATTAGTCCATTTTCATGCTGCTGATACAGACATATCCAAGATGAGGCAATTTACAAAAGAAAGTGGTGTAATGGACTTACAGTTCCACGTGCCTGGGGAAGCCTCACAATTATGGTGAAAGGCAAGGAGCAAGTCACATCTTACATGGATGGCAGCAAGAAGAGAGAGAGAGCTTGTGTAGGGAAACTCCCATTTTTAAAAGAATCAGAGCTCATGAAATTTATTCACTATCATGAGACCAGCACAGGAAAGGCCCACCCCCATGATTCAATTATCTCCCACCACATGTAGGGATTATGGAAGCTACAAGATGCAAAACTAAACCATATCACCTATCTTAGAACTCACTGTCTGGGTTTGGAGCCCATCTCTGATGCTGCCTGTCACTTAATCTCCAAGTACCTCACTATCCTCATTTGGGAAACAGAGCTGATGATAATGAAGAATCTATCTCACATCTTTGTTGTAAAAATTTAACAAATAACATATATAAAATATTTGTAACAGTGTTTGACCCATAGAAAGCAATATAAAAGTATATTTTCTAGTCACTACACGTTCTGAAATCTGCAAGTAATGTTAGCAGATAGAACACACAGTACCTGTTTTTATTAACCACTGATACCAGGCACAAGTCACTTTGCTTTATTTGCTTTATCTGCAAACATCCATGCCAATTGTTCTCCCACAGAGCAGTATCACATCTGCCAGCAGCCCCTCTATCTTACCAGGCTGCTTCGTTAGGCCTGGGGTCTGTGTTGCTTCTGATAGCATTTGGCAGCTTCTTTAAATATTGTACAGCTACACATGTATGAATACATAAATTTGTTACAATGGCATAACAATGTGAGTAAACTCAGTAAAATTAAGTAATTACATACAGCAAATAAAGTCACTGCTGCCAAAATGAGCTACATATGCCAAAAAGAAAAGGAGGAAAATTGCAGCAGAAATTCTTATAGAAATTACATTATTCAGCATTAAAATTCCTTTTTAAAATGTACACTATGTATAAAATATTAATATTTTGCTAATGCTTTATCTATTAGGCACTGATCACTTAGATTCAAAGGGATGTTAAAACTTATGTTTGTTATTGTTTTGGTCAATTTTTTTTCTATTCTCAGTAAACGCCAGTGTCCTTAAAACTTTCTAATAAGAAATCATCAGGACATAATGAAGATAATTTAATGACACAATGGATGACAACAACCTTGTTCCTTTCAGAAACAAGCCAAAAAAGTGAGTTGGTAGAAACACACCCAATAAATGTTAGGGATGAGTCTGTTCACTGCTATATCTTCATTGCCTAGGATAGTGCCTAGCATAGAGCAGGCATTTAATAGTTGTCTGAATCTTTAATGAATGAAATAATTATTTACCTCTAAATCTATTATCAAATAGAAGGTTCTGGATTTTGTGTAAAGGATAGATATACAGTCTGAAAAGCGACTCTCAACTAACAGAGGAACCACCCACATATGGGTATTTGGAAATATGATGAGAGGTTGGCTTGTTGAGTTAATAACTGTGGGTGCTATGGACAGTCTGTAGGTGGAGTCCACTGTAGAAAGGCTAAATTTTCTACACTGTGGAGGGAGGTGATGATATCTATTACAGGACAGTCCAGCATGATAAAGAATTTTTTCAGAATATATAAACAGCAGTCCAGTGAGAATTACTGGAAGGAGAAGTAAGGTGGGGATGGGATTAAAAAACAAAAAGTAGTAAATCAGAGCAAGAATATCAGAAAGGTAGGGGGCAAGACATAAATATCTTATAGTGATTAGGAGGTCTCCACTATTAGAGAGGAGGAAACTGTTTAGAAAACTCAGCTGCCTCAGACACAGCAGACTAACTAAAATTTAAAAATGCCCAAATTATTTAAAAAGGAATGAAATCATGTCCTTTACAGCAATGTGGATAGAGCTGGAGGCCATAATCCAAAATGAATTAACACAGGAACAGAAAACCAAATACCATGTGTTCTCACTTATAAGTGGGAGCTAAATATTGAGCACATATAGACATAAACATGGGAACAACAGACACTGTGGACCACTAGAGGTGGGAGAGAGAGAGGCACTCCTGGGTTGAAAAACTACCTATTGAGTGCTTACTACCTGGGTACAATATACCCATGTAACAAACCTGCACATCTGCCCCCAGTATCTAAAATAAAAGTTGAATTTTTTTTTAAAGAATAAAAACAATGAAAATCCATAAAGACACCTAAGTCAGAGATTTTGTGCAAGTCACAAAAGTGACAGCAAACATCTACTTTTTATAGTAAAACATATGAAATAATTATAAAGTAGGATGCACATATACCTTTAAGAAATTCAAAGCAATTCCATGTGTGTGGCGTACATCTGGTGCATGTTCCTGGAGCTCCCTTTCCACACTCCCATACACCCTTCACCAACCTCCCCTCACCATTTGTGGATGGTATTTAGTGGAAACTACCCTCAGGCACTGAGTAGTGAGCAGTTCATCAGAAATGAGGAGTGCTAAGGAAGAAACACTGTGGCAGGAGTACCAGGATGGGAAAAAAGGCAAAAGACATCTAAAGGAAGGTGAAGATGTTCAGGCAGTCCACCAAAGGCAAGCTTCAAGCACAATGCACACAAAGTACACAAGGCGACAACGTTAAAACACTATTTTACTTATTAAATATTTATTGAGTATTTCTGTGCATCAAGCATTGTGCTAAGCCCTAGGAATGGAGATGAACAAGAGGTAAGGCCTAGCCCTCATGAAGTTTATAGTCTGTCAGGAGGAGTAGACATTAAACAAACCATAATTGAAACTCACAAGGTTCCTACAGAAAGAATAGCAAGGGGATCTATTTTAGATTGAAGTGTGAAGAAGGATTTCTCTAAAGTTATATCTTCCAGAGTTCTAAAAGATGAGTAGGAATTAGGTAGTCTCTGCAGAAATGCATTCATTGGGGAGGGAGCTCAGTCTGTACCAGGGCCCAAAGGCCCAAGGCAGGACAGGGTCCGGCACATTCCTGGAACTGTAATGAGGGCAGTGTGGCTATCTTGGTGAGCTGCGGGGACAGACATGAGATAAGGTTACTCTGGCTACAATATGTAGAAGAATTGCAAGAAAATGGGCATAGAGACTGTTATAAAAGCTACTGCAATAGTCCAGGTAAGAAATGATGGTGGCTTGGTCAGAAGTGACAGCAACAAAAACAAGAAATATGGATAGATACTAAGGATAAAGTGAAAGGAACTGGTAATACATTGGACGTAGGGAGTGAGGAAGAAGTGTCAAGGATGACTCACTGGCATGAGCAACTGCAAGGCTGCCAGAGGCTGACATGCTCCTAAGTGGGTAGAGTGGGGGAGGAAGAGTTTCAGGAGAGGATAATTAAGGATTCTTTTGGATGTGTTCTTCATAGTGCCTGAGAGCCATCCTGAGAGATGTTTGATATTCAAATCTCTAACTCAGTAGTGAACTCTGAATCAGAATGTGAATTTGGGAGTTCTGGCACATACATCCTCTGCAGAGAATATATAAAGATATTGCATTGAATATTATTATCTAGGAAAAGTTTGTCTTCCTAGATAAAAGTTTGTTTTGTTCATGGAGAACACACTATTAAATTTTCTAAAGTCAAGTAAATATGATCCCATGAGAGAATAATTTCCAGTTTTTTTTGTTTTATTCAGTAATTAGTTTCCTGGTATGTATTCTAATAGATTAAAGTTAAAAGTTTTTAAAAAAAAGCCTTTGTATTGTGGCTCTATGCACTTTGCATGTAGATGAAAGATTCTGTGAGTATGTAGCTGTATTTGTTTTTTGTTCATGTGCTTTCCCTATTATTCATGAGTTCAGACAAATGGTAACATACTTAACAGTATGTTCATATGAGAAATATTTCCAACTTTGTTACACATTTATGTTTCATGATTTAAATCCTGCTGTCCCCATCATCACCTACATATGAAACCTGAACCCTAGGCTACATAATCTTCCTGCTCCACTCTTGCCACACCCACCTAACAAGACATAGTTCAGCAGCAAGCACTTTTACTATTTTCCATCTCTATGCCTTGGCCCACACTTTTTCTGTGCCTAGGTGATGCAGCCCTCTCCTTTTCCCCAAATGTCAAATGTCCACATTCAGAACACTCTTCTGCTCTTCCTAGAAGTCTCCATGATCCCTTATTAGGTCACTCCTTCCTCTTTGCTTACTTGTTGGTCTTCCAGTGAACTCCTTAAAAAATTAGGGGCTATGTCAAATTCATCTAAGTCTGTAACTGCTGGCATAAGGCCTACCACAGTGTATTAGTCAGTTTTTGCACTGCTATAAAGAAATACCCAAAACTGGGTAATTTATAAACGAAAGAGGTTGAACTGACTCAACAGTTCCACATGGCTGGGGAAGCCTCAGGAAACTTACAATCATGGTGTAAAGCAAAGGGGAAGCAAGCGCCTTCTTCACATGGCAGCAGGAGGGAGAAGAGTGAGGAGCAAAGCAGGAAGAGCCCCTTATAAAACCATCAAATCTCATAGGAACTCACTATCACAAGTACAGAATGGGGGAACTGCCCACATGATCCAGTCACCTCTCACTGGGCTCCTCCCTCAACAGGTGGGATTATGGGGATTATAATTCAGGATGAGATGTGAGTGGAAACACAGAGCCACATCATACCATTTCACCCCTTGCCCCTCCCAAATCTCACATCTTTTTGACATTTCAAAACTAATCATGCCTTCTCAAAAGTCCCCCAAAGTCTTAACTCATTTCAGCATTAACTCAAATGTCCACAGTCCAAAGCCACATCTGAGACAAGGCAAGTCCCTTCCACCTATGGAAAAAAATCAAAGACAAGTTAGTTCCTTCCAAGATACAATTTGGGTACAGGCAACGGGTAAATACACCCATTCCACATGACAGAAATTGGCCAAAACAAAGAGGCCACAGGCCCCATGCAAGTTTGAAATCTAGTCGGGCAGTTATTAAATCTTAAAGCTCCAAAATGATCTCCTTTGACTCCATGTCTCACACCCAGGGCATGCTGATGCAAGGGGTGAGCTCCCATGGCCTTGGGAAGCTCCTTCCACAGGCTGGCATTGAGTGCCTATAGCTTTTCCAGGCACATAGTGCAAGCTGAAAGCGGATTTACCATTCTGGAGTCTGAAGGATGGTGACCTTCTTCTCACAGATCCACTAGGCAGTGTCCCAGTGGGGACGCCGTGTGGGGGCCCCAACTCCAAATTTCTCTTCCACACTGCCCTAACAGAGGTTCTCCATGAGGGCTTCATCCCTGCAGCAAACTTCTGCCTGGACGTCTAGACATTTCCATATATCCTCTTAAATCTAGGCAGAGGTTCCCAAACCTCAATTCTTGACTTCTGTGCACCCACAAGCCCAACATCACATGGAAGCCACCAAGGCTTGGGGCTTGCACCCTCTGAAGCAATGGCCTGAGCTGTACCTTGGCCCCTTTTAGCCATGACTGGACCTGAAACAGCTGGGATGCAGGGTGCCATGTTCTGAGGTTGCACACAGCAGCAGGACCCTGGGCCCAACCCACGAAACCATTTGTTCCTCGTAGGCCTCTGGGCCTGTGATGGGAAGGGCTGCCACCAAGATCTCTGACATGCCCTGGACACATTTTCCCCATTGTCTTGGTGATTAACATTTGGCTTCTCATTAATTATGCAAATTTTTGCAGCAGGCTTGAATTTCTCCCCAGAAAATGGGTTTTTCTTTTCTATCACATCATCAGGCTGCAAATTTTCAAAATTTTTATGCTCTGCTTCCCTTTTAAACATAAGTTCCAATTTCAGATCATCTCTCTCAAGTTCAAAGTTCCATAGATCTCTAGGGCAGGGACAAAATGCCACCAATATCTTTGCTAAAGCATAGCAAGAGCGACCTTTGCTCCAGTTCCCAACAAGTTCCTCATTTCCATCTGAGACTACCTCAGCCTGAACTTTATTGTCCATATCACTATCAGCATTTTGGTCAAAGCCATTCCACAAGTCTCTAGGAAGTTCCAACTTTCCCACATTTCCTGTTTATTTCTGAGCCTTCCAAATTGTTCCAACTTCTGCCCATTACCCAGTTCCAAAGTCACTTCTACATTTTTAGATATCTTTATAGCAGTACCCCATTCTCTGTGGTACCAATTTACTGTATTTTTCTGTTTTTGCACTGCTGTAAAGAAATACTCATGACTGGATAATTTATAAACAAAGGAGGTTTAATTGACTCACCATTCCACTTGTCTGGGGAGGCCTCAGGAAACTTACAATCATGGCAGAAGGCAAAAGGAAAGCAGGCACCTTCTTCACAAGGTGGCAGGAGGGAGAAGAGTGAGGAGTGAAGGGGGAAGAGCTCTTTATAAAACAATCAGAGCTCATGAGAACTCACTATCATGAGAACAGCATGGGGGAAATTGCCCCCATGATCCAGTAACCTTCCACTGGTTTCCTCCCTCGACATGAGGGGATTATGGGGATTACAATTAGAAATGAGATCTGAGTGGGGATGCAGAGCCAAACCATATCTCACATGAAGAAACATAAATGTCTGTTGAATTGAATTATATTGAGCAATCCTAATGTAGTGTATAATATGGCAAAATTGGCTGTTTTGTTAAGAATTTAAAAATTGCCTCATACAGTCTGAATCGTGAGGAAAAATTTAACTACTGTATCCCAGAAATACAGTTACTCAATTTTTAAGACACTAGTCATTTTTGTAAGTGCTATTGGGCTTAGAAAACACAGGTTGTCCACTACCCACGGGTGAGTCCGTGTTGCAGTTCCAACTACTCAGTGAGACCCAAGTAACCTGTAGACTTTTGATAATGCTGCTCATGGTACCATTTAAATGAAGCAGAAGATGATACATCATTGCTGCATCCTTCAGAGAGGACAATCACTGTGTCCTCATATGGCAGAAGGGCAGAAGAGCAAAAGGGCCTATGCTAGTTATCTCTGCCCCTTTTAAAGGACACACCTCTTAATACCATCACATTGGTGTTTAAGTTTCAAAACTTGAATTTGGGGGACATTTAGACCATAGAATATATTTATGTCATAAAATTTAGATTTGGAAGAGATGACTCTTTATAACTCAAAAAGAACTGTAGAGTCTTATGGAGTATGTATTGTTGTGTACATCTACATAGCTCACACTTACATAACACTGTGCAGCCTCAGAACATGGCACCCTGCATCCCAGCTGCTTCAGGTCCAGTCATGGCTAAAAGGGGCCAAGGTACAACTCAGACCATTGCTTCAGAGGGTGCAAAACTTTCTTATTAAGAAGTTTACACTTTTTAATAGCAAAAACATGAAATCTACCTAAATGCCTGTCAATGGAAGACTGGATATAGAAAATGTGGTACATATTCACCATAGAATACTATGCAGCCATAAGAAAGAATGAGATCATGCCCTTTACAGCAACACGAGTGGAGGTGGAGGCCATCATCCTAAGCAAACTACTACAGGAACCACAGAAAACCAAATACCACATGTTCTTACTTATAAGTGGGAGCTAAACAATGAGAACACACGAATACTAGGAGGGGATCAACAGACACTGGGGCCTACTTGAGGGTGGAGTATAGGAGGAGGGAGAAGATTAAAAAAAAACCTATTGGGTGCTATGCTTATTACCTGAGTGATGAAATTATCTGTACACCAAACCCCTGTGATGTGCAGTTTATCTACATAACAAACCTGTACATGTAACCCTGAACCTAAAATAAAAGTTAAGAAATGAAGTTCACTCTTTTAAAGTGCTCAGTGCTTTAATACAGGATTTTATAATAGCACAAAATGGCTTTCTCAGAATTTAAAAGTCTGCATTACAAAATCAATCTAATTCTGATCACTCAATACACACAAAAATAACTAAATGAATAAAAATAAGAATAAAAGCAAAGAAATCTACTATAAAAAGTTTAACTGACCAAAGCAAAAGATATTTTCTACAATGTCTCTCTTAACTTATTCTGCTAATTTCATACAACAGCATTCAGGCTTAATAGGGAATTCATACAACAGCATTCAGGCTTAATAGGGTTTTCCATGAAAAATGAGAGTCTGATAAGAAATATTTCTTGGTGTTAGTACCGCACTGGAGGTTTGGCCTTGAGTCGGTTAACTTCCTACTCCTATCAGTTTCTTCATCTGTTTAATGGAAATAATAACTATTTTGCCATAAAGTCTCACTGTGTGGGTTCAGTGAGAAGGTATTCAGTTGACCTTCAGTAGATGGTCATGGAATATAAATCATCATTCTTAATCACCTATATAGTGTATGGTTAAGGACATGAAGTCTGGAATCAGACTACTTGCTATGTGACCACGGGGAAAATTAATCTCTCAGTTCCTCCATCAGCTACCTAATTTGCAGAGCCTACTACAAAATGAAAATTCAGAGCTTCTTGTTCAAAATTATTAAAAATTTCAAGAAAGTGACAGTGAGCATTAAACCAAATGCAGTGCCTCTCAGAGGTCCTAAAGTTGCACAGGTCACTGGCACATTAAGCAGATCCTGACTTCAGTCTCCTGCCCTGGGGATAACAACAGTATTTGCCTTGTAGGGTTAGCATAGGGATTAAATAAGGCAATATATGTAAACCATTAGAATAGTGCCTGGCACATAGTGTTACATAAGTGTGAGCTATATAGATGTACACAACAATACATACTCCTTAAGACTCTACAGTCCTTTATGAGTTATAGAGTCATTTCTTCCAAATCTAAATTTTATGGCATAAATATATTCTATGGTCTAAATATCCCCCAAAATTCAAGTTTTGAAACTTTAAAACCAATGTGATGGTATTAAGAGGTGTGACCTTTATAAGGGGCAGAGATAACTAGCATAGGCCATTTTGCTCTTCCGCTCTTCTGCCATATGAGGACACAGTGTTCTCTCTGAAGGATGCAGCAATGAGGCACCATCTTGGAGGAAGAAACCAGGCCCTCAGCAGACATTGAGCCTGTTGGCATTTGATCTTAGGCTTCCAAGCCTCTAGAAAATGAGAAATAAATTTCTGTTCTTATAAATTACCCAGCCTCAGGTACTGTTATTGCAGAACATGGACTAGAACAGTGTAACAAAAAAGGATGCACAAAAAGTCCTCATGTTTTGCATATATTCACCTTTCATTGAAATCTTCTGCTAGTGCAACTAAACACCCTTCCATTTCTGTGTCATCTTCTTGAGATAAATCAAAAGAAGAAAAAGGTGTAAATGTAGGATCTGCATTTCAGCTTTTCTTCTGGAACTTAGAGAGATAATGAATTTCCCTAAAATATGCTAGTCAAACCTTGGTCTTCGAAATAGTTACATACTGCAATCCATCAAGAAAAGATCTTTAAGAAATGAGTAGTGGAATTCAACTCAGACCCAACTAAAAGGAATTTTTCCATATATGTCAAACTTGGAGAAGAGGAATCAAAGGAGTGAAAATCTGCAATATTGGAATATAACCCCTAAGGCCAATTTTGTACCACCTGGACTGCCTTCTTTTACTTCGTGGAATTACAAGTACTCAAACACAGAAAAAGAATATTAGAACTCATTATGTCTAAGTTGACTTTTTAAAAGTATCTTTTGTCTGGATTTGACATTTAATTACATTAGAGAAATATTAGGACTGAAACAGAAAAGCCAGTTTGCTTTAAAAAAAATGTGACTAGAGTTATTAATGAAAGTCCTCAATTTCTTTAAAAGCAGAAAATGCATTTAACTATTCTATCAATGGATTTTTGAAAAGTAACAGCATCTCTTGCTGATTTTATATGATAAATTGTATAGACAGTTCTACTTTCCCAAACATTTTCTTCATATCCTGAAAAGAAAAATAATGCCACAAATATAGTAGCAATCATCATTATTAAAGTAATAGTGATTTTCTTCCAAGAAGTTTAAAATACTTGTGAAACACTATTTTATAATAAAAAAGGCAAATGGACTATTAGACTAGTAGAATTACTATCACTATTTTGATAATGTAACAGCACAAATCCAAAATTTTTAAAAAGTTGAGAAAATTAAACATCTAAGAAATATAAAAAGACACAGGCATTTCTCTTATTTTGACCTCTGAACTTCATTTTCTCTATAAAAATACCTGATTGATGGTGTTTTTATAGCTCATAATGTAGGTTACACCAGCATAAGTTTAAGATAATATAACAATTTAGAAAATAGATATTCAAACGGGAAATGTCACATTACTCAATGTTCGTGACTCACAAATGGAACAGCTATTTCCATGTTAGTATCCATGATGAGCCTCATATAAGTTCTCATGCAAATTAGATTTGTGGGGAATAAACATTTAGACAATAGAGCAATGTTATAGTCTGTTCTTAGTACATTACTATGGACCTTCTTTTAACAAAAAAAGTAAAGCTTTATTTCTTAAACCAGTTAGTAGGTACACAGCAGTTAGTTGTTTACTTCTCTAAATTATGGTTTGTTACACTTGAGTACATATACCGCAGACTCTATAAAGCAACCACACAATAGAAACTACAAAGCAACCAGCTAACAACTTCACAATAGGTTCAAAACCTTACATATCAATATGAACCTTCAGTGTAAATGATATAAATACCCCACTTAAAAGGCACCAAGTGGCAATTTGGATAAAAAAGCAAGACCCATCCATCTGCTGTCTTCAAGAAACCCATCTCACACATAATGACATTCATAGGCTCAAAGAAAAGGATTGGAGAAAGATCTACCACATAAACTAAAAAGCATAAAAGAATAGGGATGGCTATTCTTTCATATAAAATAGACATTAAACCAACAACAGTAAAAAAGGACAAAGAAGGGCATTACATAATGATAAAGGGCTCAATTCAACAAGACTTAACTATCCTAAATATATACATGCTCAAAATTAGAACATATATATTCATAAAACAAGATCTTCTAGACATATGAAAAGATTTTGACTGCCACACAATAGTAGTGGAGACTTCAGTACTCCCTCTGAGAGCATTAGAAAGATCAAGGCAGAAAATTGATAAAGAAACACTTGACCAACTGGACTTAATACACGTGTACAGAATACTCCACCCATCAACCACAGAATGTACTTTTCTCATGTGCACATGGAACATATCCCCAACATTGACCATATGTTTGGCCATACAGCAAGTCTCAATAAATTTTAAAAAGTCAAACCATACCATACATACTTTCAGATCCTGGTTGAATAGAAATAGAAATTAATAGTAAGAAGATCTCTGAAACCACACAATTACAAGGAAATTAAACAACTTGCTCATATATGATTGTTGGGTAAACAATGAAGGCACAAATTAAAAATTCCTTGAAATAAATGAAAATAGAGTCATAACATACCAAAATCTGGAATGCAGCAAAAACAGTGTTAAGAGGAAAGTTTATAGCACTAAATGCCTACCTCAAAAAGTTAGAGAGATCTCAAATTAATGCACTAACATCACACCTAGAGGAACTAGGAGAACAAGAACAACCAACCAAAGCCAGTAAAGAAAAGATATAACTAAAATCCGAGTGGAACTGAAAGAAATTGAGACTCAAAAATTCATAGAAGGAATCAATGAAACCGAAAGTTGGTTATTTGAAAGGATAAACAAGATAAACAGACTACTAACTAGATAAACAAAGAAAAAAGAGAAGATCCAAACAAGCACAATCAGAAACAACAAAGGTGACATTATAACTGATCCCACAGAAATACAAAAGATCGTCATGTTATGATGAAGACCACAATGCACACAACTAGAAAATCTAGAGGAAATTAAAACACTCCTGGAAACACACAACCTCTCAAGATTGAATCAGGAAAAAGAAGTGAAACCTTAAACAGACCAATACCAAGTTCCAAAAATGAATCAATTAAAAAAAAAAACTACCAACCAAAAAAAGCCCTGGATCAGATGAATTCACAGCTAAATTCTACCAGATATACAAATAAGAGCTAGTACAAATTCTAATGAAACTATTCCAAACAACTCGGGAAGAAGGATTCCTCCCTAACTCATTCCGTGAAGCCAGCATCACTCCAACACCAAAATTGAGCAAAGACAGAACAAAAAACAAAATGACAGGCCAATACCCCTGATGAACATTGACACAAAAATCTTCAACAAAATACTAGCAAACTCAATCTAGCAGCACATGAAAGAGTTAATTCACAATGATAATGTAGACTTAATTCCTGGGATGCAAAGTTGGTTCAACATATGTGTCAATAAATGTGATTCATCACATAAACAGAATTAAAACAAAACCATAAGATCCACCTAAGACACAGAAAGATATTTCAACAAAATTCAACATCCCTTCATGATGAAAACACTCAAGAAACTAGGCATTGAAGGAACATACCTCAAAATAATGAGCCATGTATGACAAACCCACAGCCAACATCATACTAAATGGTCAAAAGCTTGAGAACTGGAACAAGACGAAGATGACCACTCTCTCCACTTCTATTCAACATAGTAGTGGAAGTACAAACCAGAGCAATCAGTCAAGAGAAAGAAATAAAAGGCATCCAAATAGTAAAATAATAAGTCATAATATCTCTCTTCATCAATGATATGATTCTATACCTAGAAAACCCTAAAGATTATACCAAAAAGGCTCCTAAAACTCATAAACAACTTCAGTAAAGTTTCAGTATACAAAAATCAATGTAGAAAAATCAGTAGCATTTCTATTCAACAATAGTGTTGAAGACGAGAGTTAAATCAAGAATGCAATCCCATTTACAATGGCCACACACAAAAAAATAAAATATCTAGGAAGACATCTCACCAAGGAGGTGAAAGGTCACTACAAGGATAACCACAAAACACTGTGAAAGAATTCAGAGGTGATACAAACAAAGGGGAAAACATTCCATGTTCATGGATTAGATTAATATCATTAAGTGACCATACTGCTCAAAGCAATCTACAGATTGAACACTATGCCTATCAAACTACCAATGCCATTCTTCACAGAATTAGAAAAGTACTATTCTAAAATTCAAACGGAACCAATAAAGAGCCCCAATAGACAAAGCAGTTCTAAACATAAAGAACTAAGTCAGAGGCATCACAATACCTGACTCAAACTATACTATAATGCTGCAGCCATAAAAAGGAATGAGATCATGTCCTTTTCAGGGACATGGAAGTAGGTGGAAGCCATCATCTGCAGCAAACTAACACAGGAACAGAAAACCAATCACCTCATGTTCTCACTCATATGTGGGAGTTGAGGCATGACAACACATGGACACATGGAGGGTAACAACACACACCAGGGCCTCTTGGGGGGTGGAGGGCAAGGGAAGGAAACTTAAGAGGACAGGTCAATAGGCACAGCAAAACACCATGGCACACATATACCTATGTAACAAACCTGCACATTCTGCACATGTATCCTGGAATTTAAAGTAAAATAAAATAATAAAATAAAAACTATGCTATAAGGCAACAGTAACCAAAACAGCATGATACTGATATAACACATAGACCAATGGGACAGAATGAGAACCCAGAAATAAAGCCACACACCTACAGCCATCTGATCTTGAACAAAGTCGACAAAAATAAGCATGAGGAAAGTACTCCCTATTCAATAAATAGTGCTGGGATAGCTGGCTAGTCATATGCAAAAGAATTAAACTGGACCCCTTTCTCTCACCATATATAAATATTAACTTAAGATAAAGATTTAAATGTAAACCCTCAAACTATAAGACTTTTAGAAGAAAACCTAGGAAACACTATTTTGAACATTGACCTTAGGAAAGAATTTGTGACAATGTCATCAAAAGCAAGTACAACAAAAGCAAAAATTGACAAATGAGGCCCAGTTAAACTAAAGAGTTTCTGCACAGGAAAATAAACTATCAAAAGAGTAAACAGACAACCTACGGAAGGAGAGAAAATATTCTCAAAACTACGCATTCCACAAAGGTTTAATATCCAGCATCCATAAAGAATTTAAACAATTGAACACGCAAAAAACAAATAACCTCATTTAAAAATGGGCAAAAGAAATGAACAGATACTTCTCAAAAAAAGACATATACATGGCTGACAAACATACGAAAAATGCTTCATTTTACTAATCAGAGAAATGCAAATCAAACCACAATGACATACCTCCTTACACCAGTCAGAATGCCTATTATTAAAAAGTCAAAAAAACAACAGATGCTGGTGAGGCCATGGAGAAAAGGGAACACTTAGACACAGTTAATGGGAGTGTAAATTAGTTTTGCCACCACAGAAAGCAGTTTGTAGATTTCTCAAAGAACTTAGAACTACCATTTGACCCAGCAATCCCATTACTGGGTATATATCCAAAAGAAAACAAATCATTCTACCAAAAAGACACGTGCTGCCATAAACATGCAAATGCATTATTCACAATAGCAAAGACTTGGAATCAACCTTGGTGCCCGTAAACAAAATCTACTCTTAGCAATTGTCAAGAAAAAAATACATTGTTATTAATTATAGTCACCATGATGTACAATAAATCTCTTGTACTCCTTCCTCTTAACTGAAATTTTGCATCCTTTGAACAACCTTTATCCCTCTCTCTCAAGGCCTGGTAACCACCATTCCATTCTCTACTTTTGAGTTCAACATTTTTACATTCCATATATAAGTGACATACTGTAGTATTCTTCTGGAACTGAATTATTTCACCTAACGTAATGTTGAGGTTCTTCCATGGTGTCAGAAATGACAGAATTTTTTTTTTATTATACTTTAAGTTTTAGGGTACATGTGCACAATGTGCAGGTTAGTTACATATGTATACATGTGCCATGCTGGTGTGCTGCACCCATTAACTCATCATTTAGCATTAGGTATATCTCCTAATGCTATCCTTCCCCCCTCCCCCCACCCCACAACAGTCCCCAGAGTGTGATGTTCCCCTTCCTGTGTCCATGTGTTCTCATTGTTCAATTCTCATCTATGAGTGAGAACATGCAGTGTTTGGTTTTTTGTCCTTGCGATAGTTTACTGAGAATGATGATTTCCAATTTCATCCATGTCCCTACAAAGGACATGAACTCATCATTTTTTATGGCTGCATAGTATTCCATGGTGTATATATGCCACATTTTCTTAATCCAGTCTATCATTGTTGGACATTTGGCTTGGTTCCAAGTCTTTGCTATTGTGAATAGTGCCGCAATAAACATACGTGTGCATGTGTCTTTATAGCAGCATGATTTATAGTCCTTTGGGTATATACCCAGTAATGGGATGGCTGGGTCAAATGGTATTTCTAGTTCTAGATCCCTGAGGAATCGCCACACTGACTTCCACGATGGTTGAACTAGTTTACAGTCCCACCAACAGTGTAGAAGTGTTCCTATTTCCCCATATCCTCTCCACACCTGTTGTTTCCTGACTTTTAAATGATTGCCATTCTAACTGGTGGGAGATGGTATCTCATTGTGGTTTTGATTTGCATTTCTCTGATGGCCAGTGATGATGAGCATTTTTTCATGTGTCTGTTGGCTGCATAAATGTCTTCTTTTGAGAAGTGTGTGTTCATATCCTCTGCCCACTTTTTGATGGGGTTGTTTGTTTTTTTCTTGTAAATTTCTTAAAGCCGATTAGTAGTATGTTTTTAAGGCTGAGCAATATTTTGTGTGTGTGTGTGTGTATAAAATTTTTAATCCATTCATCCAATGATGATTTCACATCTTTGATTGATTTCACATCTTTGCTATTATGAATCATATTGCAATGACTATGAGATAACTCTTGACAAACTGATTTAATTTCCTTTGGATATAAATCTAGGAAAAGGACTGTTGAATCATATGGTAGTTCTGTTTTTAATTTTTTAAGGAATCCTCATACTGTTTTCCTTAATAGCCATACAATTTATATTCCCACCAACCATTACTGCAGAGCTTGAATTCATTTAGTGTATAGAAAGCAATTATACCATCTATGTAGGCACTATTAGCAAATTATCACTACGTTTTGTCAATTGGTAAGTATCTTACTCCTCAAATGTATAACGTTAGTAAAATTATTTGAAAATGAGACAGAAGTAATTTCACTATCAGTATAACTGATCATGTTAAAAATAAGACTCACTTTATAAAGGACAGGTCATTGGAATGTAGTTCTACCAGAGAGCGCTTTTGGAATAAGGCAGAATTACATACAATCTCTGTTCCCACCACATAGTCACTGTGTGAGTGCAAACTAACTACTTTAACTTTTCAAACTCAGTTTTCTTGACTGTAAAAACTATCATAATAACAGCAGCTACTGTTATTCACAGGGTTGCTGTAAGGAGTTAAAAAAATAAGCTATGTAAAGTATTCAATACATATGAACTACTATAGCTCTCATCACTTATGCAGAATAGAGTATATTAGAATATAGTGTCTAATACAACTTCAGATATGAGTCAATCTAGCTTAACCTCAAAAATCAACATTGTCAGAGTTTCTGACCAATATTACCAGAACAGTCATTTTTGAATGGGCTCTAAAAAATCTGCTAGGGAGTTCTGGTGAGTTACCTGGAGTAAGTGAGGAATGGGATAGTGGTTTGTAGGTAGGAGTGATGGTCAGGGGACATAAGAATTGGGAAATAAACTGACACAAGCCACCTCTCAGGTCCATGACAGCATCACAACATCATGTGAAAACACCTTTGATTCCTCACTTTCTGTCACACCCACATCAAATCTATCAGCTAATTGTCCATGCTGCCTTTAAAGCATATCTAAAATTTGGCAATATCAGACTACCTCTAATTCCATCACTCTAGTCTACATTACCATCATTTTTTTCCTGCTCTCTCTTGCACTCCCAGTTCTCCCTCACACTGTGTTCCACACCATATCCATCCTGATCCTGTTGAAACCTATACCTGATTTTGTCGTTCCTGTAATCAAGACATTTCAATGGCCTCCCAACTAATGTAGAGTAAAATCCAAAAATCTTTTCTATAAGGTCATCCAGTATCTCTCAAATATCATTCCCTCCTACACTCCTCCTCACTCCTGCTGCCCCAGCAACAATGACCTCCTTGCTGTTCCTCGAACATACCAAGCATGCTTCTGCCTCATGGTCTTGGCACTCGTGATGCCCACTGTCTGTACCTCTCTTCTCTGTAACATCCACGTGGATGTCATGAATTTTTTCATAATGCCTTCAGATTCTCTTCATGTGACACTTTGCCGTAGATGCCATCCCTGGCCCTCCTGCATAAATAAGACCCTACCAGCACTACTTTCTATCTCACCCTGCTTTCTTTTTCACAGTTCCTATCACCACCCCCGGGCAAATCTTGAGATGGGGTCTTGCTCTGTCACCCAGGCTGGAGTACAGTGGTACAATCTTGGCCCACTGCAACCACCACCTCCTGGTTCAAGCGATTCTCCCACATCAGCCTCCTGAGTAGCTGGAACTGCAGCAGGGTACCACAGCATCTGGCTAATTTTTTTTTTTTTTTGTAAAGACAGGGTTTCACCATGTTAGCCAGGCTGGTCTCAAACTCCTGACCTCACATGATCCGCCTGCCTCAGCCTCCCAAAGTGCTGGGATTATAGCTGTGAACCACCATGCCCAGCCAATTAAAAATATTTTTAAAAAATTATGTCTGTACTGAACATGTACAGACTTTTTCTTGTAATTATTTCCTAAATAATACAGTGTAACTACTTATATAGTATTTACATCATATTAGGTATTATAAGCAATCTGGAGTTGATTAAAAATATACAGGAGGATATGCATAGGTTATATGCAAACACTATTCCATTTATATCAGGAACTTGCACATCTGCAGATTTTGGTGTCTAAGGGAGCTCCTGGAATCAATCCACCATGGATACCAAGGTACTACTATAATTGACTTGGAGAACGAAGGAGAAAGTGGTATCCTGGATGACTTTTAGGATCTTGGCTTGTGGGAATGGACAGATATTGGTGCAATTTCACTGAGATTAGAAATCTGAGAAGAAAACTGGAGCAGAGGTATATTAGTTCTCTATTGCTTCATATCAAATTACTCCAAAATTTAGCAGCTTAAAACAATAAGCATACAGTTATAATCTCACAGATTTTCTGAGGGTCAGAAATATGGGAGCAGATTAGCTGCCTGGTTTTGGTAAAGTGTCCCTTACAAGGTTGCAACCAAACTACCACCCAGTGCTGCAGTTATCTCAAGGTTCTATTGTAACTGAAGAATACATTTCCAAGCCCACTAATGTGATTTTTGGCAGGTCTCACTTCCCCATTAGCTATTGACTTGGGGCTTCAGTTTCTTGCAACATATGCTCCTCCCTAGGACTGCTGATGACACAGCAGTTTGCTTACCCTCAGACAAGAAGTCCAAAAGAGAGAACATGAGCAAGAGAAAATATTCAAGATGGAAGCTGCAGAACATTTAAACTAATATTAGGAGTGGCATACCATTACCTTTGTCATATTGTATTATGTGACCAACTCCAGTATAATATGCGTGTTGGGGGGAGGCTACACAAGTGGGTGAACACCAAGAAATAAAAAATTATTCGGGGCCAGCTTGGAGTCTGTTATCCACACAGGGCATATGGTAAGTTTAGCAAAGGATGGGTTGATTCTGCAGGGCCTTTGAGATATTTAAGGGGAAATGTCAGAGTCAGTGGTGAGGGCAGTTCAAGCAAATGAGGACAGGCTGGGGAACCAAGAAAACATCCTAACTTAAGTGTGTTTTAATAGTAATCACAACTCATTACTCAAATTTATTAACCCAAAATCTTACCAATAAATGAGTAAAGTTGAACTACCTTCATTTTATTTTATACTACTAGTCATGTTCTAATGTATGACTTTTAAAAAATGCATACACTTATTAAAATTTAGGTACATCTACTTCATAACAACTAATATTAAACCATGTAATTAAATGATCTATTAACTTATTCTATTAATAACATTTTACCTCACATTATTGAAGAATATTAAGAGTAAAATCAGAAAAAATAAAATCCATTTTCCATGTATTGCATATTTTATTGTGAAGTTTTAGATCATCAGGCTAGGACAAGCCAACATTCCCCTATATGAACCAAATCTTCTGTATTGTCTTACATTTTAAAGGAAAAAAAGATAATATTTCCAAATATGCCCTAGATGTAACCTTTCCCCACCTTCTCTGGGACCTTGCTCATGAATGATTTCTTCGCCCCTCACTGGGCATTTGCCCTTAGCTTATAAACATGTGCATATTCATTCTTCTTAAGCAATAACCTTTCATTTCTTAACTATTCTTACCTATTTTTCTCATAAACTATAATCTTATTGGCTTCTTTTCTCTGCCAAAAAGAATATACACTGTTAACTTTCTATATATTTTTCTCCTTTTACTAAGGAGATGTAAGGAGTTTGGTTGCAACATGTATTCTTATCTGCTCTGCTAAAACTGCTCTGACAAGGCCAGCAATGATCTTCTAGCCATCAAATATGTTCATTGCCTTTTGCTCATTTCACCTTTTGATACAGCCTTCAACTGTGTCAACAGTTTTCTTGTATTAAAACTCTTACTTCTGGTTCACTAGAGGCTCTTCTGCTCCCATCCCCTGGCACCAATCTAAATATACAGTCTATAGATTTCTTCTCTTCTTTCAATGCTTTCTCCTTTGTCAGTTTCATCTAGACTCATGACTTCAAATACTCCCTTGATGTTGAGAAGTTCTGCATATCTATTTACAGCTCTTATTTATCTCTCAAGGTCAGCCCCACAATTTTAACTGAACTCAATATATTTCTTCTTTCATGGGGACACCATCCCCCTGAGTCCCTATGCTGAAAACATTTTCACACACTTAACACTTCAGTTTCCCTGGTTTGCCAACATGTAATCAATATTCATTCTGCCTTCATAAGAACTATCACATCCATTTTCTCTCTCTTTATTCTTATCACCACTATCTTACTTTACCTAGGGCCTCCTGATTTCCCATCCTCATGTGCCATTGCTGCCCCAACATCGCCCCAACCCTACCCCACCCCCAGCCACTGTTTACCACCGTTCTACTCTCTGCTTCTATGTCAGCTTTTTAAGACTCCATGTATAAGTGAAATCATGTAGTACTTGTCTTTCTGTGCCTGGTTTATTTCTCTTAGCATAATGCCAGTATGTAGGAATGTGCCATAAGACATACTTTTGTGCTCACAAAAGACAATTACCTATTAACAAAATATTGCTTATTTGATTAATTATACTTTATGATTTAATCTATGAATTTAAAGAAAATCATTGAAAATTAAAGTTACCAATTATTTTCATGAGTTAGAAATCCACTAAAATTATGTAAAACAATGCTACAGAATATTGGCTAGTTCCATCAAAGTCAATATCAAATACCATCCTAAAATTTAAACACATTTTAAACAGTGTAAAACTTCAGAAAATTTTACAAGAAAACAAATCACTGCAACCAAAATGCTCACCCTTTTTTGCCTGATATGAGACTAAAACAGAGAAAGGTGAGTGAATTAATTGATCATCCTACCGCCTATTTTCTCACACTCTATGTGCTAATTCTTTCAGGCTTTTCAGGGTATTATCAGCTTCCCCAGAAGTGTCTCAGTCTCCACATTCCTGACTCTTGACTTGAGTCTGGCGGCAGGGGCCCAGAGCTGCTTTTCTTAATGAAGCTGCTTCTCAATATTGTCCACCTGGGCATGAAAGACACATACTTTCCCTACATAGCACCCAAAAGTCTTTGACCCCATTTCTTAATTAACACTAAACAATTTTTGTTGACTTTCTAATATGGGTAAAGCTTACATATCACATGTAACAAGTTGACCTGAAAATAATCATTTTAACATAAAACATTTGACAAGCATTGGTGGGTCATACAGTGAAAACCTGTCAAGAAAATACTGGACACAGTATCAGAAGACTCAGTGTGAACTCTAACAGTGCCACCTTTCAGCAAAACAACTCTTAGCTTGGTGCATTTGACCTTCAATTTCCTTAGCTGCAAAACCAAATAATTCTCTCCGGTGATACTTTACTTGTAAGTAAAAAGTAAGACAATATACGTAACCATCTTTTTTGTGAAACTTTAAAGCAATACATAAATATGAGGCATGCCCCTTATGAGTCTTCAGGAAAATCTCTCCTTAGCAAAACCAGGTCCTTTAGGTCACATTTCTGTCCCTGTTTCCTATTTGGGACAAAGTTCACACCTCAGGGAAACTAACGTTTCTCAGGTTGAAAGACATCTGATTCCAAGTGTCTCTGTATGCAACTGAAAAGTACACTTTGATTGACTAACAGCTACATAACTTTGAAGAAAACTGAGCTAAAATGGGATTTAGGTAATATTAAGGTGAGCCTGAGAAATATTTAAGCGAGAAGTACTACTAGGTTTTAGCTTGAAGATACAGAAATATGATATAAAAAATAAATATATTTCTCACAAAACCCCTGCAGAAGTTGCATTTATTGAGGTCAGAAGACACACTCCAAAATCTGTGGGTTACTTAAGGACCAGCTATCTGTCAAGAGAGGAAGAAAAAAAACCTCAACATCTTTCTTTCCAGATCATCTCTTCTCTTGTATGGCAACAACTCTTGTCAACTTTTATGGCCTTCTGAGAACAGAAAGTCAATGGTACATTTCCTATTTTCAGATAAATAATATACTTCAATATATATTCTTCTCATATCAAATGACATATAGTGATGGTGGCTAACTTCTCAGGCTAGATATATAACTTGTTTGTGTTTATATATCAATCACAAATACAAAACATAACACATACATATATTTAGTTATTGAATACAGGATTACAACAGAAAGCATTGGTTGTCAATAATGGCCAAATTGAAAGAAAGGACTCACGGCAATTACAGAAGACGTTAGAAGCAAGGCTAGCTTCTCCCTAAATGTTATAAAATCTCTGTCAACTCATCAAACATGGCTCCTTCAGTACCTCTTAACTGTCTTCTGATTATAGCAATTTTCATACACATATGAGAGTACTATCTCCATTAATATTTTAAGTGTTTACATTTATATGTAAATAATTAAATAACTTTGAAACTTAAAATGCCAACTGTCTAGTAGTAGCTTTTACAGATTGTGATAGTCCAAGTGCAAACTTTACATGATGATAAAAAGATAGATGTATGGATAGATGATAATGAAGCAGCCAGAATTAAAGAGCTTATATGTCTGTGCATGTTTATATGGCTATACATATTCCTTTTGGGGTGGAAGGTAACTTTTAAATTACACTATTTTAGACAACCTTCTAGTCTGTTATGTGAGGTCAGCTATGAGATGAAACAACCATTTTCTCTCTGAACCAAAAAAAAAAATATATCAAACAACAGATAAGACCTTTACAAAATGATTCTTCTTATACTGTAAAACTTGTGTCTTTTTGAAAATCTTGGGTAAAAATGATTTCCAAAATTGGTTTTGGGCCTTAAAATTGTTTATAATGTTTATGTTCCTTACTTTAAAGTTCCTTTCTGATGTCTTTGTCTCTATGACAGGTTCCCAGAAAAATCTACTCTGTCTACTTTCTGAAGAAAATTCTACCTCCTTCAAGATGTTCTCCTTTCAAAATTATTTGATTGGGAAATAGCAATAACAGTGAGATCTATCTATACAGAACTTGCATTTAAGTTAATCATATAATATTTATGTTTTATGCAATCCTTGAAATCAAGGAAATAAATATAATCTGTTTTACGATGAAGGAAGGAAAGCATATGTACAATTTAAACAAAGCCAAATATAACATATAACTAATAGACTACTTGCAAAAGAGTCTGACACACATAAAATGAGGAATCACAGGTCCTTGTTCCACTCTTCACTACAGCTGAACAAAACAAGCATTCTGGATTTCAGTTTCCTCCCGGTGACACTAATATTTGACCTGCCTACCACAGAGGACCATGACGAGAATCAAATGAGATCACATATTTTAAAACACCATAGTGCTTTAATTGCTTTATTATTACTTTTTAGGCAAAGACCATTATAAATTATTTAGGATTTTCAGGAAAACAGAAGCTTCCAGCCTTTACTATCAAATCCTGGAACTAGATATTTTTGGCAGCTTAAATGTATTCACTATCTGACAGAAATACCAAACTGAAGACATGGGCATAAAAGGTCTTGCTAAATTGGTCTTGCTAGAATTGGTTAAGTAATTGCTTAAGATTATGTAAGTTTTAAGACATTGGTGAGGATAGTGGGAGGACTGTAGGGAGTAGTGGACACAACTAAACCAAATCTAATAGAGTAGAAGAAGCACTAAGCGGAGTTGAGAGAGCTGGCTGAGGGTCCTAACCACCAACTTACTCTCTTTATAACTTTACATTTTAGTCATAACTCTATGGCCTTGAATTCCCTAAGCAATTGACTCAAAATTCACTTTCCTCCCTTTAAAAGAAAATCTCTTTGAATAAGAATTAAGTCTTCTGGCAACCCACTTCCCTCTCTCTCTGGCATTATGTATTCTGAGCAACCATTAATAGGAAAGTAAGTTAGGGCAATTATTATAAGCCTAAGTTTATCTCCCTAAAATATTATTTTCACTTTGTCATTCTGCTGCTTAAAACTTCCAGTATTCTCACTGACCTTAAGATGAAATCCAGGAGGCTTAGTTGTCTTTATAAGGATCGTCACAATACAGTTTCAACTATCCTTTCCACATCTTCTCTTAACGCCCCAACAGTACCAGTACTGGTTAGTATTTATTTCCATTCCCTCCCCAGCCCCATGTACAATCCCTTCTCTCTACCTATTCAAATTCTAAGCATCCTTATAGTTCACTATAAAGATTTTCTGGTCCTTGAAGGCTTCTTTAGCTTTCCAAACCAACCTCATTTACCAACACTTGAATTATAGCTGTTTCTTAGCCCATTTTCATACTGTTAGAAAGAACTGCCCAAGGCTAGGTAATTTAAAAATGAAAAAGGTTTAATTGACTCAGTTCAGCATGACTGGGGAAGCCTCAGGAAACTTACAGTCATGGCAGAAGGCGAAGAGGAAACAAGGCACCTTCTTCACAAGGTGGCAAGAAGAAGTAACGACCAAAGCAGGAGGAGCCCCTTATAAACCATCAGATCTGTGCTAACTCAGTCACTATTATAAGAAAAGCCTGGGGTAAACTGCACCCATGATTCAATTACCTCCACCTGGTCTCTCCCTTGATACATGGGGATTATCGGGATTACAATTCAAGATGAGATTTGGGTGGGTACACAAAGCCTAACAACATCAACTGCATCCCTCATTTTTTTTTTTGTTTTTTTTTTTTTGCTACTATCTGATTGTTTCATGAATATATGCCTAGGTTTTACATATAAATTACAAGCACCTGATGAAGGGATTAACTTGAAAGTACAGACAACCTTCAGAGTCATTGTAGGAAAAAGCAACAAAAGACAGGTAAACATAAGTGTTAGTACTATCATCCTCACAGACCCTTGAAATTTCCAAAGTATTGTTTTATTAGCATGGATGACAATTTAGTTCTATTTTCTATGGAAGACATGGAATTGAGTTTCCTTCTTCCAAAGCTATTTGTCTTCAGTTTAGTCTATGCTTTCCTGAAAATGCAATAAGCATCAGAACAGAAAGACCAAATGTTCCCTCCCATTAAAACTGTCACCAAAGCATATACACACACATCCATATTATTAAAAACAAAATAGGAGATTTGAGACTATTATAGTTTAATTTATACCAAGTGTAGGTGTGGGTAATATTTCTGAACATCTTTAGCTATTTGTCATTCATTTATTCCAGTTGAACAATCTTCATATATTGAAAGTCAGAGAGAAATGAGGTTAAAAAAAAGTTTCACCAAATTTTAACTCTTCCTTGCAACCTCTTCACAATCTTAGAGTTCTTCAGATTTAAAGGATTTTGAATTAGCTACTTCCAAATTCAGACCTTTGAATAATTAATATATGCAAAGCTTGATCATGTTTTTCAATTGGGCTTCTTAATTCTTTTGAAGAAAATGCCAGCCTGGCCAACATGGTAAAACCCCATCTCTACTAAAAATACAAAGATTAGCCGGGCATGGTGGCACATGCCTGTAATCCCAGCTACTTGGGAGGCTGAGGCAGAAGAATTGCTTGAACCTGGGAGGTAGAGGTTGCAGTGAGCCGAGATCGTGCCACTGCACTCTGGCCTGGGTGACAGAGACTCCATCTAAAACAAAACAAAAAAAAAAGAGAGAGAGAGAGAGAGAGACAGAAAATTATTATTGAATGAAATAGATTTAAAACTCAAGTTATAAATACTCTGTGTTTATGTCTAGCCTATCACTTAACTAAGGCATTTTATATCATGGAAATTTTACATTTTTCCACAATTTAGTATATTTTAATTCCTACCTGATGGAACAGATTATAGGTTAACTAGAAGAACTCTGATTAGAAGTGCTAGAGAGGCTAAACTTTAAAGTATTGGAAAATAATGACAAGAACTTATAGAAATATCCCATGTTGACGCCAAGTTGAATATTAGAAAAGAACATTGAGATAAAAATAGAAACCCCAAGGCAAATACAAATTCATAAATTAGAGAACTAAGCTAATATATACGATGGAATGCCAAAGAAATCTGTGCAAAAGCTAACCTGGGAGGAATATTGTATGCAAAAGTTGCCTATTTGTCACAAGTTGAGGTTTCTAAAAATTGTAAAAGTAGGCTCGACTTTATTCAAACTGATGATAACCATCCCACTAGGAAGGTTCTCTGAGGGCTTTCAACTGAGATTGCTCCACCCCGGTGCTCCAACTTCAGCTGAGACGAATAGATATGTATACAAGTTTCCTCACCTGGCTCCCTCCTCCACCTGACCCTAGATTGCCTCTTCGCCTCAGGTTCTCACACTCATGCTTATTTAGATTTGCTCTCAGCTCCAGCTGATAGCTTTGCTTTCCAGTTGGGCTTCTCCAAGTCTGCTTTAGTGACCTGCTGGATTAGTCTGTTCTCACATTGCTATAAAGAAATATCTGAGACTGGGTAATTTATTAAGAAAAAAAAAAAAGAGGTTTAATTGGCTCACAGTTCCACCGGCAGTAAGGAAACATGGCTGGAGAGCCCTCAGGGAGCTTTTACTCATGGCAGAAGACAAAGCTGGAACAGGCATTTTCATATGGCCCGGGCAGGAGGAAAAGAGAGAAGGAGGAGGTGCTACACACTTTTAAACGACCAGATCTTTTTTTTCCTTTCTTTCTTTTTTTTTTTTTTACTATGCTTTAAGTTCTAGGGTACATATGCACAACATGCAATTTTGTTACATATGTATACATGTGCCATGTTGGTTTGCTGCACCCATCAACTCATCATTTACATTAGGTATTTCTCCTAATGCTATCCCTTCCCCCTCCCCCCATCGCACGACAGGCCCCAGTGTGTGATGTTCCCCACCCTGTGTCCAAGTGTTCTCACTGTTCAGTTCCCACCTATAAGTGAGAACATGTGGTGTTTGGTTTTCTGTCCTTGTGATAGTTTGCTCAGAATGATGGTTTCCAGCTTCATCCATGTCACTACAAAGGACATGAACTCATCCTTTTTTATGGCTGCATAGTATTCCATGGTGTATATGTGCCACATTTTCCTAATCCAGTCTATCATTGATGGACATTTGGGTTGGTTCCAAGTCTTTGCTATTGTGAGTGGTGCCGCAATAAACATACGTGTGCATGTGTCTTTATAGTAGCATGATTTATAATCCTTTGGGTATATACCCAGTAATGGGATGGCTGGGTCAAATGGTATTTCTAGTTCTAGATCCTTGAGGAATCACCACACTGTTAAATGACCAGATCCTGTGAGAACTCACTCACCATCACAATAACAGCACCAAAGAGGTGGTGCTAAGCCATTCATGAAGGATCCACCAACATGATTCAATCACCTTCCACTAGGCCCCACCTCCAACATTTATGATTACAATTCGACATGAGATTTGGGTGGGGTCACAGATCCAAACCATATTACCTGTCTATTCTTTATCTGCCTGTGTTTAGCCTCTTTCATTTCAGTATGAACATCTCAAAGGAGACACACCCTGCTACCTGCCTCATGTTATGGCAATCACCTAGCTTTACCCTCATGAAAATTGCTATTATAAAAGAATGATGTCACTAGCATGCCTTATAAAATAAAGGAACTCTTGCATTGTGTAACATTATATCACATATTTTGAAGACTTTTTAATTTTTGCCAATGGCAGAATGTCCCAAAAATTGATATAATATCATTTCCTTAAGAACAAATATTCTTGTTTCCATCCAGCCCTCAAGACCTCTCTTTTACTCATGTGTTCCCTCCAAGATATGTCCTCACCTTGTTTGACTTGGCCTTATGAATGGGACCCACTAGCTTACTGTAGCAATCCAATTTTATCTTATAATATGTTTTGTAAATGGCAATTGGCCTTCTGTTTTCATTTTCTTACCATGATCATGGTTATTTTGATATTGCATAAGTTGAGTATACCTTCACCATTTCCCTCCCCCTCACCCAGGGGAAATGAATGAAATGTTCATTTGCAAAGTAGTGAACCTCATAGTAAGATTTTAAGAAATAACAGAATATGTCATTATCTAATATTATATAAAATATAATCTGAAGAAATTTTACTTTTGTGTTGCCCAATTGAAAACTAAATTTGCCTCTGTTCTAAGAACATTTTAGATAATGTACACAAAAACAGATTCACACCTCCTTGTCTTTTCTGTTTCTTTCTTCAACCAGGAAATTCCTCCACTTCACATCCATATTAAATCTTGTGTATTATTCAAACTTCAGCAAAAGTATTCTGTCCCAAAGGAAGCCTTCTTAATACCACAAAACCTTCCTGGTCTCCCACTGACAGTCTTCATTCTTTCATGTTTGCCTCATCATTAAGCCCAACCTCACAATCTAGACCTCCCCCCCACAATAAAAACCTGTTCCGCCACTCATTACCTTAGAACTCTGTATGTAGCTGATGACAATGCAATCAAATCAGATGTTTTATCTAAAAGAGTCAGTCAGTCACTAGCAGGTATTATAGCTGTGATGTTGACAGAATGAGCCCAACAGCAGCCTTCATTGCTTTAAACAAATGGATTCATGACAGGAATTTTTAGACACAATGATAGATGCACAAGGGAATATTTTAGGGTAAATGATGACTTTGTAACTCCTTAAATGGGCCATTCATAGATGGTATCAGTGCTAACACCATCTTCCCAGAAACTTGTAGCCAACAACTCCAGACTCTGAAATTCAAATCTAAACAGAAATTAAAATAAACAAAGAATTCAGGAAAACTATTCAAGCTCTTACAGATCTTCCGCTGGACTTTTTCACTTGTAACTACTGTTTATTTGTCCTTAGAAAGAATATAGGTCTTACAATACTTTACCTTATTGGATCAACCTAGGATTAATCTTATGAGTAAGGTGCTTTTAAAAATGTTATATTATCCCCATAAGTATTAAGATAGCTCTTTCTTCATTTCCATTATACTTGGACATAATTTGGATACATCTCCTTCCACATAGTGCCTCCTGAAATAAGATGGATTCCTGTCTATTTCAGTTAGTTTCATATAGATAAAAAGTGTGTGTTGTCTGCATTTAAATTCTCCAGCTACAGGCATTCCTTCTACAAAAACACATCATTTGCAAAAGGCAAACCAGGTGACATTTCAAAAAAAATAGGAAATGGCCACCCTACCCATTTTTGTAGACATTTGACAGATTGGAAGAAAATACTTTGCACTATGTTTAATCTTATTGACCATTTGTATGGCTTATTTGGAGAAATATCTAGCCAAGTCCTTTGCCTATTTTTTAATCAGGTTGCCAGTGTTTAGGGTTCTTGTTTTTGTTTTCTCTAAGTCTTTGTTTTTGTTTTGTTTTGTTTTTTCTTTTTTTCTATTGAGTTGTATGAGTTCCTACATATTTTGGAAATTAACACTTTATCAGATGTATGGTTTATAAATATTTTCTCCCATTCTGTAGATTGCTTTTTCACTCAGTTGACTGTTTTCTTTGCTGTGTAGGAGCTTTTTAGTTTCACGTCGTTCCACTTGTCTGTTTTCGTTTTTGTTGGCTGTGCTTTTGGTGTCATATTTAGGAAAATATTGCCAAGACCAATATCAAGGAGATTTCTCCCATGTCTTCTTCTAACAATTTTACAGTTTCAGGTCTTATGTTTCAGTCTTTTATCCATTTTGAGTTGATTTTTTTGGACAGGACTCATCTGGTGTGAGACAAGGGTCCAATTTCATTCTTTTGCATGTGTGTATCTAGTTTTCCCAACACTATTTGTTAAAGAGATTATCTTTCCCTCATTGTATATTCTTGGCACCCTTATTGAAAACCAGTTAACTGTGTGTGTTTATCTCTTGGCTCTTTATTCTGTGCCATTGGTATATATGTCTATCTTTATGCCAGTACCATATTGTTTTACTTATTGTTACTTTGCAATATATTTTAAAATAGAGAAGTGAGGCCTTCAGCTTTGTTCTTCTTCCCAAAAATTGTTTTGGCTGTTCAAGGTCCCTTGTGGCTCCATCTGAATTTGAAGATTTTTTTTCTGTAAAAAAAAAATATTATTGTGATTTTGATGGGGATTGCATTGAGTCTATAGATTGCTTTAGGTTGTATGTACATTTTAGCAGTACTAAGTCTTCCTATACACAAACCAGGGAAGGCTTTTCATTTATTTCTATTTCTATCTTCTTTGTTTCATCAAATTTTTGTAATTTTCAGTGTGCCATCTTTCCCCTCCTTAGTTTAGTTTATTCTTAAGTTTTGGGGGTTTTTTTCAGTGCTATTATAAATGGGAATCTTTTCTTAATTTCCTTTTCTTAATTTTCCTTTTCTTAATTTCCTTATTTTTGTATGTTAATCTTTATCCTGCAACTGTACTTAATTCATTTTTTTTTGAGATGGAGTTTCGCCCTGTCACCCAGGCTGGAGTGCAGTGGCGTGATCTTGGCTCACTGCAAGCTCCGCCTCCCGGGTTCACGCCATTCTCCTGCCTCAGCCTCCCAAGTAGCTGGGACTACAGGCATCTGCCACCACACCTGGCTAATTTTTTGTATTTTTAGTAGAGACCGGGTTTCACCGTGTTAGTCAGGGTGGTCTCAATCTCCTGACCTCATGATCCACCCACCTCAGCCTCCCAAAGTGCTGGGATTACAGACATGAGCCAACGCACCTGGCAAGGGTTTTCTACATATAATATTATGTCGTCTGCAAACAGAAAGAATATAACTTGTTCCTTCCCAATTCAGATGTCTTTTTTCCCCCTAATTGCTCTGGTTAGGACTTCCAGTGCTATATTGACTAGAAGTGATGAAAGTGGGCATGTTTGTCTTCTTTCTGATCTTAGAGGAAAAGTTTTTATTTTTTCACCATTGAATGTGTGTTAGCTATGGGATTTTCACATACGTCCTCAATTATGTTAATGTAATTTCCTTCTATTCCTAGTTTATTGAGAATTTTTATCATTTCAAGAGTGTTGAATTTTGTCAAATCCTTTTTCTGCATCTGTTGAGATAATCATATGATTTTTATTCTTCATTCTATTAATCTGATGTATTACATTAATTTATTTTTTTGTGTCAAACCATCCTTGCATCCCTTGCATGCATTTATGTTCATCCAGGATTTTGGCCTATAGTTTTCTTTTCTTGTGGTGTTTTTGTCTGGCTTTCATATCAGGATACTGCTGGCCTTGTAAAATGAGTTGGAAGTATTTCTTCCTATTCAATTTTTTTGAAGTGTTTGAGGATTGGCATTAATTCTTGGCATGTTTGGTAGAATTTACTAGTGAAGTCAACTAGTCTGGGCTTTTCTTTTTTGGGAGGATTTTGATTACTGATTCCATCTTCTTATTAGTAATAGGCCTGTTCAGATTTTCTATTTCTTCATGATTTAGTCTTGGTAAATTGTATATGTCTAGGAATTTATCCCTTTCTTCTAGGTTATCCAATTTATTGGTATATAATTGTTCATAATAGTCTCTTATGATCTTTTTTATTTCTGTGGAATTAGTTGTAATATCTCCTTTTTTATTTCTGACTTTATTTACCTGAGTCTTGTCTCTTGTTTTATTAGTCTCGCTAAAGGTTTGTTGACTTTGTTTATATTTTCAAAAACTAAACTCAATTTTGTTTATTTTTTCTATTGTTTGTCTCTACTCTATTTCATTTATTTCTACTCTGATCTTTATTCTTTCCTTCTGCCAACTTTAGGCTTAGTTTTTTTTTTCTGGTTCCTTGAAGTGGAACACTAATTCATATATTTGAGATCTTTTTTTTTTTTTTTTGATGTAGGAACAACTTTCATTGCTATAAGTTCTCCCTTAGTACTAGTTTTGCAGCATCCCACAAGTTTTGGTATGTTGTGTTTTCGTTTTTTGTCTCAAGGTATTTCTTAATTTCCCTTTCGATTTCTTCTTTGCATTTTTTCCTTATCTGCTTCTAAGCAATTTACATATGTGTAGTTTAATGCCTAATACACATTAATTGAAAATTAATCTCCTATTATCTAAAATTCAATTATCTAAAACATAATTCTACAACCTATTACAATGTTGAGTTCCACTGACTGAAAACTTGAGAGCTGGAGGACACTAGAGATCCAATTTTCTGCATTCTTACACTTAGCAAAATTTTTAAAAAGAACAGAATATAAGCTCTTCTGTTCTTTAGATATATTCTTTCCTGTTCTCAATAGATTTTATTCTGTTATCTCTGAATAACAGTGATAAAACCTATTTTTCCTACTTTATTTCTCCTATAATGTTTTTGTTGCTCTACCATCTATGGACAGTACATGAGATAGTAGAGGAAGGAAATCTTATACCTGAGGTAGTAGAAAGGAAAAGAGGTTAAGGCATGAATTATCTTCTTAAACTGCACTCATATGAGGTATTTATTATAAAAGCATAAAGTGGGTTTTAGACTATGAAAGCCATGAATATATTGTGTGTTTAATTCAACCTCGTTTATATAATTTTATATATCAAAATGTTGGAATCTACTTTTAGAATTTTGATAACTTAATAAAACAATTTCTTTATACTTCCTACTGCTCATATTTTAATATCAGTTATTAACTAAATGGTGAATAAAGCCATTTAGAAAGTTTTCATAGCTCTGGTATTTTATAAAATAAAAGCTTTGGTATTCTCCTTGCTCTACCTTGCTATGTTTTAAGTAGGATTTTCTAGGTATCTTCAAAATAACCCTACTTTTTTCTTTTCTTAAACATAATGTCCAGAGTCTTAAAAATTCATTTCCAAAATCACTTTTTACACCACAAAAAGAAAAATCTTTTCTAAAATCTATTTAATTATTTTTGCTGCCCCTCAACTGTTAGTACCATATACACCATAACTTTAGTTCAGATGCACATTCACTTAGCTCTCTCAAAGGCTGTAAGGGACCATTTTCCCCTTGAGAGATTGAATGTATTTGAAAGAGAAAAACATCAAAAGTAAGTGTGTATGGGGCAATGTTGATTTTGCCAAACTTTAACCACCTCTTCTTTCATGATGGCTAGCAAACCCTACCAGAAGTGATCCCCATAATTATTAAGATAGCAGCTTTTGTTTGTTTGTTTCCTTTATTTTTTCTCCTTTTAATGATTTGCTTTATTTTTTTCAACTTTTATTTTAGAATCAGGGGAAACATGTGCCAGTTTGTTACAAAGGTATATTGTGTGATGCTGAGTACTGCAGTACAAATGAACCCATCATTCAGGTAGTGAGCATAGTACCCAATATGCAGCTTTTCAACCCTCCCTCCCTCGTGTATTCCCCAGTTGTCTATTGTTCTCTTCTTCATGTCCCTGTGTACCCAATGTTTAGCTCCTGCTGATAAGGGAAAACATGAGGTATTTGGTTTTCTGTTTCTGCACTAGTTCACTTAGAATAATGGTTTCCAGTGGCATCCATACTGCCACAAAGGACATGACATTCTTTTTTATGGCTATATAGTATTCCATAGTATATATGTATACCACATTTTCTTTATCCAGTCCACTGTTGATGGGCACCTGAATTTATTCCATGCCTTTGCTATTGTGAATAACATTGCAATTAGCGTATGGGTGCTGTGGGTTTTTTTTTTGTTTTTTTTTTTTTTTTTGTAGAACAACCTATTTTTCTTTGAGTATATATACAATAATGAGAATGCTGGGTCAAATGGTAGTTCAACTCTTAGTTCTTTGAAAAATCTCCAAATTGCTAGAAAATATCCAAAATGAAGTATTGGCCTTCATTTCCTTCATACCTGGACATAATTTGGATCTATTCCTTCCCACACAGTTTCCAGTCATGTTCCAATTTATTATTCCAATTAAGTTGACAACTATATGACTATTGGTGATGAGGGAGGTATAAAAATTTAATTCTTATGATCATATTAAAGTGAAAATAAACACATATCTCGGGGGAAGCCATTGGATAAATTATCAATTTTATATTATTTTTCAAGTATACATTTAAAAAAGCTAAATATTTCAAAATGTGAAAAGATGGGAGATTTGGGCCTGGCATGTGACAAGGTTAAAATAAACATTTGTTGAAAGCATAAATTAAATATAAACCAACATAGTCACAGAAGAGATCCCCAAATAACACAAAACCAAAAAAAGATGTCAGGGACAGCACATTTACTCTCTCTAACTTACTAACTTCAGTGACCAAACCTCCTTTCATTCAATGCCTTATTTTTCTACCCTCCCTTACAGCTAATTTTGTCTAGTTGTCTGTACTTATTGTTACTAACTCACTACCTCCCATCTATTTTATAACTTATTTTTTACTGTGAGGCAGTCTCCCTACATATCTCAAACTAAGCCGAGGTGGCCACGGTAGAGGAGCAATGTAGGTAGAGGGCAGATGTAGGCAGAGAGAGGGCCTGGGATACTACAAATATACCTGAAGTTTCTTTCTGCCTCCATACAGTGACCCAAAGAATCTCCTAGTGAGCTAGTCACCACAGATGGAGTGGCCCTGCTGCTGGCGATGTAAGCTTCCCCAGCTGGGGGCTGCCTTAGTCTGTTTGTGCTGCTAAAAGAAAATACCTGAGACTGGGTCATTTATTAAAAACAAATTTATTTTCTCACCATCCCGGAGGCTGGGAAGTCCAAGATCAAGTTGCCAGCAGGTTCAGTTGTCTAATTAGGGCTGTATCCTCTGGAGGGGAGACAGGTTGTGTTCTTACTTGGCAAAATGTAGAAAGGCGAACCAGTTGGGTGCAGGGCTGTATGAGGCCTTTTTACAGGCTTAATCCCATTAATGAGGAGAGAAGCCCTCCTGACCTAATCACCTCATGAAGGTCCTGTTCCACCTCTTAATATTATCACATTGGCAACATCTGAATTTTGGAAAAGATATATTCAAACATTGGAGGGTTTACATAGGAGTCACAGCAAGATCGCGGGCAACTCTGAGGGAAAACCAGTGGGAAGGAATCACTGTGTACTGACAAGGCTAAGAGAACAAACCCCAGATGACAGCATTAACACTGCAGGAGCAACACGGTGACAGCAGATACAGCAAAGCAGAGGTAGATATGCACATGCCAACCAAGAGGAGATCCCTCAGCAGAGGCCAGCAAGGCACTGAGGACAGCAAATGGACCAGAGGCTCCTCCCCTAATGCCATGGAGTTAAATAAGAACAATGTGACCTGTTGAGTAAAGGCACCCTGTATCCAGAATCAGAAGGAAAATTAGGGAGAGAGAAACCCTGAAAGCTTGAGTATTTATTTACTCAAAAAAATCTGAGGTAATTTGGATAGGACTGAGGAAAGTGGAAGAACTGTTACCTTTAAAGAGAAAGATTAATCACAGGGACCACACAAGACAGGGCTCAGGGGTAAGTTGAATTCACTCACAGAGAATAAAGGACATTATATGTATGCATGCCTGAGTCATGACTACAAGTATTAAACCCAAAATGGAGAGACTAGAACCTGAAGAATTCTATATTTCACACTTTTGTCTGCCACATGAAGCCCCACAGAGGCTGAGCAATAAAAGCTCAAGTGACCAACAAAAATTTCCCCTCCAGAAATGACAAACTGATGCTATACAATTCTCTAATTTTAGAGAAGGAAAATAGGGATGCAGGAAAAATTAATGATTGCTTAATTAAATGCTATGGTTCTATGTATTCAACTTATCAGCCACAGAAATAAAAATCTAAATTTGTTTTTCCAGCTACCACCAATATATGGGGAGAATGGGAAGCAGACATTAAGTCCTGAGGCCATGAAAGTTCAAGAAAAGAATACAGTTAAATCTTCAATCGGACCATAATTAAAATTAGTTTTGAACCTGAGTTTCATATTTATTTTATTAAATAATGAGCTCTCTCCCAGATAACTGAGTTCTAATCATTCCAGAGGAATTTATTGAGAACCTAATTCTGATCAATTCACTGTATTCCAATTAAGTATTTACTGAGAATTAGCTGGGTGGCAGCCATTGTGCTAAATGCTGGGAGTAGAGCAGTGAGGTAGACCAACAGATTCAATACCCTCGGGCCTGGAGTGGGAGAGTGAGCTACATCAATACAGTCACTACCCCCCATGGGTAACTAATAAAACTGAAAATATAGAAGAGATAAATTGTCACAGTAAAAAGGTATAGTATATCTATCATTGTACTTGATTTGATTAATTAGCAAATTTGAGATTTCTGAAATTTCTTGATTGGTTACTTCTATCTTTTAAGGATTTAGAAAACTAATAAATGAGAAAAAATTAGAGTACATGGGTCACTGATGAAAATAAATTTGGATTTTAAATCATTGATGGGCCTTCAAAATGTAATAGTCATAGCAAGATCTATTTTATCTCACCAACTGTCTTCTGGGTTGTACACAAATCAGCCTACAGATATACTCTACATGAGATGTTCTTAAACACATGATCTTAAGACCCTTTTAAACTCTTAAAAATTGAATACCCCAAAGAGTTTTATGTTCATGTGGATTTCATTTATTGATTTTTACTGTAGTAGAAAGTAAAACTGTCTATGGCCATACTACTCTAAACATGCCAAATCTCATCTAGAAAGTAAAACTGAGAAGTTTAAAAATACTTATTACTTTAATATTTGTTATGTAATATTGTTACCATTAATACTATATAACATAAATTATTGTCAAATGTTTATTAATTTTAAAATAACAATAAATACAGAAATCTCTATATTGTCTAAAACAAAAAAGTGAGAACAGCATTTGATTTATGTTTTTCAGAACTTTATTATCTGACTTCACAGAAGTCAGCTGAAATCTCATATCTGCCTCACCATTCAACATGTTGTGATACAGTATTTTCGTTGAAGTCAATGGAGAAAATCCAGCCTTGCAGAGCTATGTAAATGGAAAAGGAAAAATCTTATAAACTTCCTGAGAGGAGCTTGTTGACTCCCAGGAGTCCTCAAACCACACTTTGGAAACTACTGCTGTGCACATTCCCTCAGCTTTGGATTTAGGTGTTTAACCTGTCTCTTCAAAGGAATCCCAACTTTCCTTGACCAGGAAAGAGCAGTCTTGAATCCTCAATAAAGGGAGAAGCCAGCCTCAACCATACTGGGGCTGTTATCTCTAGCTTGAAGAAAAATTCTAAAATGGTGGTTAGTAGAGTGTATTAGTCTGTTTTCATACTGCTAATAAAGACATGCCTGAGGCTGGGTAATTTATAAAGGAGATAGGTTTGATGGACTCGCTGTTTCACATAGCTGGGGAGGCCTCACAATCATGGCAGAAGACAAAGGAAGAGCAAAGGGACTTCTTATATGGTGTCAAGCAAGAGAGAATGAGAGACAAGTGAAAGGGGAAATCCCTTATAAAACCATCAGAACTTGTGAAAATTATTCACTACCTTGAGAACAGTATGGGGGAAAACACCCCCATGATTCAATTATCTCTCACATGGTCCCTCCCACAACACACGGGAATTATGAGAGCTACAATCCAAGATGAGATTTGGGTCGGGGCACAGCAAAACCATATCGTAGAGGATACTTAAACTATTCTAAAGCAAGAAAAAAAGCACTGAAGGATGTGCAATAAAATCAGATAAAGGGAAATCAGGATAGAAGAAATAAAAAAGCATAAAACTAAATACAGGTAGAGACAGTTGAACAAATATGGTAGTCAAAAGTAAAAGGGAATGAGAGAGATAATAATAAGAGAACATCTGTCACATGGCCCAAATTTTCTAAATACCTCTTCTACCTTTGGAAACGTTTGTGAATTCTTCCTCCTGAACATAAAAATGCAAACACTATTTTATTCATCTTTTCTTATTGCTTAAGTGATGACAGATAACTTAAATCCCACCATTAGATGCACTTGTGCAAGACTTTAATTCAGAACTGAAGTACATGAAGAGATGGTAACAGCATCTAGCTAGGTGGATAACAGCTGTGTTGTGCTGTCCTGGAGTCCCCAGGTATGGCAACAGCTCCTGATTCAGCAGCTTAGTGGTCATGAAAGGCATCACATGCTTCTGGAGCTGACAGTTGGTGTGGTACTGGAAACGTCCTGGTCTTTGCAGAGGTAGCAGATGCTTCTGTCAGTCTCGGAAATTCAACCTACATCAGTTAGGCTCCCAATAGGAAAACAGTTGATACACTCAGAAAGGTTTAGTTGTGGAGAATTTATTAGAAAAACTACTGCAGAAATATGGAAAAATTTAAGGGAAATGAAATGGCTGGTAAGCAGCCAGGGACTAACCACCCTTAGGTCTGAAAGGACAAGAAAGGTAATAGCATTCTTGGACCCCAGGGAAAGCTAAGGCCAGGAAGAGACCACCTGACAGAAAATATAGGCTTAAAGGAATCCAGCCATTGCCAGAACCACAGGCAAGGAATAAACACTTAGTCTCTCTTTCTGAATTCTGATTCTCTTAATTATGCTTCCTATTGGATGAACCCAACTGGAAGCCAAGGTTCTAAGAGCCCAGCTCATTGCAGTCTATGAAAGTCTATGTCCTGGGGTATATCAGGGCAAAGGATTGGGCAGTAGTGAGCAGGTAGATAGCAGTGGAAAATAACCATCACACAGCCTATCGTCTGTTTATTCATCCTGAGCTCTCTATGTCCCTTAATAAATCTATTTAAGGCCAGGTGCAGTGGCTCACAGCTGTAATCCCAGCACTTTGGGAGGCTGAGGTGGGCAGATCACAAGGTCAAGAGATCGAGACCATCCTGGCCAACATGGTGAAATCCCGTCTCTACTAAAAATACAAAAAAAAAAAAAAAATTAGCGGGGTGTGGTGGCCACTTGGGAGGCTGAGGCAGGAGAATCGCTTGAACCTGGGAGGCGGAGGTTGCAGTGAGCCAAGATCGCACCACTGCACTCAAACTGTGAGCCCAAACTGTGTTGTTGCCCTATTTCCTAAGACTACAGTTGGAAGGGACCCCCACAATGGTTCTCTGAACTATATATAGGAACTGTTTGGTTGGAAGGGCCAGGAGAAGCCCTGGTTGCTCCTCCCTCACATTTTACTAGAGTACTGAAGCAAAAGCAATACCATGTCCTTGCAGGAATCAATAGCACTCCAACATCAAGTCGAAATCATAAGTATAAAGCCACCATCAAATACTTGAAAGATGTAGTAATAATGAACTTATCATATCCCTGATTAACTTGTCTGTGTAGTTCAAAAGACAGATGGGTTTTGGAGAAAAGCAAATTTTGTTTGGTAATTAATATTAACTGCCTCAATTTTACCTACTTTCTCAGAGATGGTGGGTGCTTTTACTAAAACAAGTCCATCTAACCCCTGGAACAAGGTATATAACTACTGATCTAGCTATCCTTTCTTTTCTTTTTGCAATAAACAGAAAATAGAGAGTAGATTTGCTTTTACTTGGCATGGCTATATATGCTCTCCATCTCTATGCCATAATTTATCCTTAGGCCCTTTGGTCCCTCACTATCCCAGGGGACACAAATATGTTCAACTATCCTCCTGGCAGGACCTGGTGAATAGGAAAAAAAAAAAGGTACTTTATTTGCCCTGGGAAAATGTGTTTATAGAGAATAAGACAAAAATTCCACAAAATCCAAGAACTTGTGTGCTCATTGACATTTTTGGAGGCCCAGTCCTATGAACTGTATCAATATGTCTTCTCCACAGTAAAATAAAAGAAGCCAAATTTGTATCTCCTACCAGTAGGATAGGGTACTTGGTAGGCCTCTTTAGATTTTAAAAGGAGCATGTAAGCTATGTGGACATTACTAAGTAAGCTGTACGATTTCTCAGATTTTGAGAGCAAAAGATTATTTTCTAGTGTGTTTTTCCTTCTAAAGAAGTCTTTCTGCCACTTTCTTTCCAAGCCCTGATAGATACAATACTGCATATTGTGTCTATGGCAGGTCAAGATGTTGTATGAATCCTGAGCTGAACCTTGGTAGAAGAATCACATAAGAGGCTCTCTTCAGCAAGCAACTATCTTTCTTTAAATTATTCTTTTAAGAAATAGTCTTGAGATCATTACTAGCTTCTGAAGATACAACTTGAGACCCCTTCACAAATTTGGTATTGTCTGATCCAACAACCTATAAAGTTAGGGAAAGTCAGTAGCACTCCAGCATCAAGTAGAAGTTATAGTCAAAGAATCGTCACTGGGACTCCCTATGAAGAGTTATCTGGGAAGAAATATTCAAGCGTGGTTAGAGAATATTCTTCCAGGAGTGCTGGTTTCAGAAGGAAGGGGACTGCTACAATATTGAAGCCTTACTCAGGATGGAAAAAGAAGAATGTGACATATTTAAATATGTAACAGAAATGGGGGGATTGTGTGTCCTGCTAAATTCTACTTGCTTCTGGCCCAAATTCCTTCTTGTACAAATCTAAAACTAACATAGCCCTCCTTGGGGCATGAGACTTGGAAAAACTTTCTCATATTCACAGATTTGTCCCCATGTCATGACAAACAAATGTATTCACAAAAAGCTTTTACTATTTGAGAACAAAATAATAGGTCACAATAACTTTGGAAGAAAAGATTGATTAAACTAGATAATTCTCACTTGTAGTTTCTAAAGACAGAATGTTTTAAGTAATTTAATGTTATTAAAATATAAACACAATATTATTCTTCTAGGAGTTACAAATACAAGAAATTCCCTTTAGCAGAAACCCACTTTTATTGAAAAAAGTCTTTATCTTGGAGTAGGAATCTGTGCAAAGCGTGACTATCTTCCAATGTGAAGATTTTGTACACAAAAAGAAATTTGGGGTGTCTGGAGAAGGATAAAAAAGAAAAGAGAGAAAATGACAGAAGAGACAAAGTAGAAGGCAAAGAGTTGGTGAGGGGCTATCTTAGACTATTTGCGATACTATAACAAAATACCTGATACTGGGTCATGTATAAAGAGCAGAAAATTATTTTCTCACACTTCTGGAGGTTGAAAAATCCAAGATTAAGGTGCCAGCAGGTTCAGTTGTCTGGTAAGGGCTGCATCCATTGGAGGGGAAGAATGCTGTGGGATCAAGCCTTTTTATAAGAGCATCTTATCCTACTAATGAGGGAAGAGGCTTCGTGGCCTAATTACCTCTTACAGGTCCCTCCTCTTAAAAGTATCACATGACAAACCCTGCCTTTTGTAAAGATCACATTCAAACTATAGCAGGTCTTATTTTTGAAAATAAGTAAACATTTATATCCATTCAACACATAATAAATCAGGCCACATATAACAATAAAGATTTCATAGATGGAGAAGACAGACCATAACAGGTAAAACTTGGGATGTTTCTGATGTTTTGAAAGACCTGTGGCTTCCACAAGCCATGGTATTATTAGTTCAAGTCAAGTTTATATATCATGAGGGTGGGAGGCCTGAACTGAAAATTAGCTTATAAAAAATTTATTTATTTATTTATTTTATTATTATTATACTTTAAGTTTTAGGGTACATGTGCACAATGTGCAGGTTAGTTACATATGTATACATGTGCCATGCTGGTGTGCTGCACCCATTAACTCGTCATTTAGCATTAGGTATATACCCTAATGCTATCCCTCCCCCCTCCCCCCACCCCACAACAGTCCCCAGAGTGTGATGTTCCCCTTCCTGTGTCCATGTGTTCTCACTGTTCAGTTCCCATCTATGAGTGAGAACATGCAGTGTTTGGTTTTTTGTCCTTGCGATAGTTTACTGAGAATGATGATTTCCAATTTCATCCATGTCCCTACAAAGGACATGAACTCATCATTTTTTATGGCTGCATGGTATTCCATGGTGTATATGTGCCACATTTTCTTATTCCAGTCTATCATTGTTGGACATTTGGGTTGGTTCCAAGTCTTTGCTATTGTGAATAGTGCTGCAATAAACATACGTGTGCATGTGTCTTTGTAGCAGCATGATTTATAGTCCTTTGGGTATATACTCAGTAATGGGATGGCTGGGTCAAATGGTATTTCTAGTTCTAGATCCCTGAGGAATCGCCACACTGACTTCCACAATGGTAGAACTAGTTTACAGTCCCACCAACAGTATAAAAGTGTTCCTATTTCTCCACATCCTCTCCAGCACCTGTTGTTTCCTGACTTTTTAATGATTGCTATTCTAACTGGTGTGAGATAGTATCTCATTGTGGTTTTGATTTGCATTTCTCTGATGGCCGGTGATGATGAGCATTTTTTCATGTGTCTGTTGGTTGCATAAATGTCTTCTTTTGAGAAGTGTCTGTTCATATCCTTTGCCCACTTTTTGATGGGGTTGTTTGTTTTTTTCATGTAAATTTGTTGGAGTTCATTGTAGATTCTGGATATTAGCCCTTTGTCAGATGAGTAGGTTGCGAAAATTTTCTCCCATTTTGTAGGTTGCCTGTTCACTCTGATGGTAGTTTCTTTTGCTGTGCAGAAGCTCTTTAGTTTAATTAGATCCCATTTGTGAATTTTGGCTCTTGTTGCCACTGCTTTTGGTGTTTTAGACATGAAGTCCTTGCCCATGCCTATGTCCTGAATGGTAATGCCTAGGTTTTCTTCTAGGGTTTTTACAGTTTTAGGTCTAACATTTAAGTCTTTAATCCATCTTGAATTAATTTTTGTATAAGGCATAAGGAAGGGATCCAGTTTCAGCTTTCTACATATGGCTAGCCTGTTTTCTCAGCACCATTTATTAAATAGGGAATCCTTTCCCCATTGCTTGTTTTTGTCAGGTTTGTCAAAGATCAGATAGTTGTAGATATGCGGCATTATTTCTGAGGGCTCTGTTCTGTTCCATTGATCTATATCTCTGTTTTGGTACCAGTACCATGCTCTTTTGGTTACTGTAGCCTTGTAGTGTAGTTTGAAGTCAGGTAGCGTGATGCCTCCAGCTTTGTTCTTTTCGCTTAGGGTTGACTTGGAAATGTGGGCTCTTTTTTGGTTCCATATGGAATTTAAAGTAGTTTTTTCCAATTCTGTGAAGAAAGTCATTGGTAGCTTGATGGGGATGGCATTGAATCTATAAACTACCTTGGGCAGTATGGCCATTTTCATGATATTGATTCTTCCTACCCATTATCATGGAATGTTCTTCCATTTGTTTGTGTCCTCTTTTATTTCATTGAGCAGTGGTTTGTAGTTCTCCTTGAAGAGGTCCTTCACGTCCCTTGTAAGTTGGATTCCTAGGTATTTTATTCTCTTTGAAGCAATTGTGAATGGGAGTTCATTCATGATTTGGCTCTCTGTCTGTTATTGGTGTATAAGAATACTTGTGATTTTTGTACATTGATTTTGTATCCTGAGACTTTGCTGAAGTTGCTTATCAGCTTAAGGAGATTTTGGGCTGTGACAATGGGATTTTCTAGATATACAATCATGTCATCTGCAAACAGGGACAAGTTGACTTCCTCTTTTCCTAATTGAGTACCCTTTATTTCCTTCTCCTGCCTGATTGCCCTGGCCAGAATTTCCAACACTATGTTGAATAGGAGTGGTGAGAGAGGGCATCCCTGTCTTGTGCCCAGTTTTCAAAGGGAATGATTCCAGTTTTTTCCCATTCAGTATGATATTGGCTGTGGGTTTGTCATAGATAGCTCTTATAATTTTGAGATACGTCCCATCAATACCAAATTTATTGAGAGTTTTTAGCATGAAGGGTTGTTGAATTTTGTCAAAGGCCTTTTCTGCATCTATTGAGATAATCATGTGGTTTTTGTCTTTGGTTCTGTTTATATGCTGGATTACATTTATCGATTTGCATATATTGAACCAGCCTTGATCCCAGGGAGCTTATAAAAAATTTATAAATAAATATATTAAGCCAAAATATTGCAAAGGAAAACTAAATCTTGTAAAAGATCATTCTTTTAATCTCATCCTTAACATTTAATGACTGGAGAGATGAAGAGTTTTCCTGTTTCAGTTCCCACATTCTAAGGCATTCTATCTCTAGGATATATGTGTCATGGTCCCAGTTCTCCTTCTCCAGAAATTCTAAGTGCTTTGCATTGGCCCTTCCAGAATTCATCTTCCCTCAACCTCATGCCTTTGATGTCAGCCACTGGTTTAGAGAAAGAGGTTGAGGATGGTCAAAATAATTGTATCCATTCCCATGGCATCATCACTTTTTTTCTGTTTTCTCCATTTCTAGACATCTTCAGCCATCTCTCTTTCTAGGGTTCCAGTCACAAAGATTTGGCTGAAATTTAGGCAAGGCTTAATGCCCCACTGCTTACACAAATGGAGAACTTGGAGGCTGGGGCTCACAGACACCCTTGGATAACTAACTACAAGACCAGAAATGAAGGGAAACACTGAGTGTAGAGGGCCCCAGTGTGAGAAATGACAAATAATGAAAGAATGAAGCCTTCTAGGAAGCTATCTAGAAGAGAATTACAGAAGGGGGCTAAAGGGTAATAGACACAGTACTATTCACATTTCACAGAGAGCTAAGTCTGGTTATAATTAGGATTCTGTTTTTAAAGATATCTTCAACCTTATGGCGTCCTTGGTATTTGCTTTTTTGAATTAACCAGTATTTTTCTTTCTCTTTAAGATACTAGCAGTAACAGTCCTGTAAAGATAAAATGATATTTGAGAGTTAATTCTGAAGGAAAAGAAAAAACTGCGTGTTAAGTTTCATGGTGGCTCTCGAAACCAAAAACCCAGGTGGATCATAGTGCTGGCTTAAAATGAAAGCTACATCAGTCAAATCCTTTGGGAACCATATAAAAAGAAAAGAAAAAGGCAGAAATAAAGGTGATGAAAAGCCAATTAAGGAAATACATTCACCCTGAGATTTTAATGGGCAGGAAACCTTGTGATCTTAGCTTTTGATGACATGTGCTGTTAAAGAGCACCCGTAGATTCGTAAATATGGCAGTGGCCAAACAATTAATGAATCGGAATCCAAGCACCTAGCTCTGCCACTTGGAGCTTACAGTGAGTTATACAACTATAGCAAGCTTCAGTTTCCTCATTCAAAAAATAAAAATATAGAACCGAATGTTGTCCCATTAATTCACACATGTACAATGTTTCTCTGCTAGAAGGTCCTTTCCAGTGGGCAATGCTGGCATTGGCAGTAAGAACCATATGGATTGCCATACAGTCTGTTGTATATTGCTTCACTTCTCTGAACACTAATTCATCCTCTCTGTAACTGAGATTTCCCAATCTTCTTCATAGAGTTGTTCAGAAATATCAGTGCTTATCACAGTATCTAGAATCTGGTAGGTACTCATTAAATGTTAGTTCTCTTCCCTAGATTTGATCATTGGCCTTGAAAACATTTTAATAAACGACTTCAGTGAGTTTGCACTGGCGCCTGCTGCCTTCCTTAGAGGCCTGAGCAAATGATGATTTTTTTTTTTTTTTCTTGCCTTGTGAATTACTACATCTCAGTTTAAATCGGCAATATATTAGTTAAAATAACTCATCTCACCTTTAAATTCTTCTACAGTTTGAAGTTCAGGACTAAGATATTGCATTATAATCCATACACAGCTATGCTCTTGAATTTAATGACAAAAAAGAAAGAAAATCTATAGACCAAAGAATAATACTGGAGAAAAAAATAATATTTGAAAAGGGTTTAATGATAGACTTCCAGTTTCTTTCTCTGTTTTTCTTTCCTGTCACTCAACTAAAGCTATATCTGCAAGAGTCACAGATATCCAGACTCCCAAAAATCAAATTAAAAATACCCCAGAATCTTTGCTTTCTTTTTATACTTGAATGCCTCTCACTTCTATTTGCAGAGATGCTGCCTTTCTTTCCTATGGCAGAGCTTTTTGCTTCAAAGGAAGCTCATTTACGCTAACTATTAGCAACCCCACTAAATCAATAATTCTCTCCCTCACTCTTTCGCAATGTTTTGTTTCTTCAATTCACACTGAGACCTGCACCAAGTTGTGGAAACTGCTCTTTCCCAGGGAGATTAACGTGAATTCATCTTGAAGTCCTAACTGTGTTCTGGCTATCTGATGCTGTACATTTATAACCTTTGTCTTCCTTCTTTAAGCTGCAGGTTCTTTGTGTTATCACAGAGATAGGAAAACTGACACGGGAAATGCATAACACATGTTAGACTCCAAGACCTCTCTCCGTATGGGCTCAGTTCTGATTTCCTCTGTTTCCTATATGGCACTGAGACAAATGCCTGGACACAGGGTTTTTTCTTCCTAAAGACTCACCCAGAAGTTCTGCTATTAATCATCAATCTGTTCCTCAAAATAACTTGGCATAGCTAAACCTAGCAAAGTAAGGAAAATCTGACATATGGTGAAGTTCTCCAACGGCAATTGTGGGATTACAAGATAACAGCCACAAATCTGTGTGCATGGCTATTTTACATAGCTCAAGACTTCTTGAGGGGGAGTAAATACCCAAACACTGCTGATGACACCCACTTCCAAATTTCCAGCCGGTGCTCTGCATAATGTAGGTGTTTAATACAGGTTCGTGGATGATGATTAAAATAATTCATGATTCAGTCCTGCATGAAGAGCATAGACTAAGCTTTCTTCTCTAACAGTAATTCAAATCCATGATCCTACATTTCCCACTAAGCCAGCCTAGGGAGAAACCACTGTGAGAAAGTCAATTTTAGGGCTTAACAAAAACTGAGGTTTTTAAAATTCTCTTTCTATAATATTTAAGGGAATGTAATCAAACCACCAAATATAAAAGGAATTAATTGTGTAATCAACCATTACCACTAAAAAGAAAGAGGCAAGAAGAAAATTCGACTACAATAAAAGGTACAATTATTTCAATTTCATCTCTTTTCAAAATGAACATTCTTTTACATCAGACATCTGCAATTTAGTACGAATTTGCTCCCTAAAATAGTATCAATTACAAAACTTTAACCAAAAAATGATGAAATAACATTTGCCAGTTATTTAATGGTATTTATAAATTTAAGAATGATAAAGCTGTCTGATTGGTAATGTTGTGTCTTTATTGTTAATCCAGTTATTATCAAGAACATTATGGACATGATGATGATGATAGATAGATAGACAGACAGACAGACAGACAGACAGACAGATAGATAGATAGATAGATGATAGATAGATAGATAATGTTTGTGTATAGAGAGTCTAGGTGTGTAGATAAATTGCTCCTTTCTCAGAACCATAAATACCCAAAGAAAAATCTTTTTTATATAATCATGCCTTTGCCTTTTGAATTTCTGTGAGTGCCTATAATCATATAAGGCCCAAAAAGGTAATCAATTGACCTTATCATTTATGTTGATCCTTCTAGTTTGTGCCCAAGCATTTGCACTCACTTTAACATTCCATTAAGGAAGTTGTCATTAATTCCTCCCATGGACCTTAAATTTGGAGAGAAGATCAAATTTGCTTCTCAAATTGAGACACATTATGGTCCAGTAAGCCTGTCTCTCACAGGCAGGATGGAGGCAAAAAGTTTTTGATAGCAGACGGGCATAGCCTCACCAGAATGGTCATCAAGAAATCTGTAACTAGGATGAGCATAATAGAATGTCTACTGTGGTGTGCAGGAGCTCCTTTCTGCAAGAGCTGATTGTTAAATATTTAAGAATTATAGCTTATCTCAGGTATGATGGAATTATTTACACCTTAAAAACTGGCAAATGCTACAAGTCTGGGCTTTTGTTGTTGTCACTGTTTTTGTGATCATTGAAAGAGACAGTTTATCAGCACAATAATGTACGTAGTACAGCACACAGTCAGCAATCCATATAAGAGCATTCTAATCTAGAAGCCAGCACTGCAATTTCTTCAAAGAAATGGCACCACACCGTGTAGCTGGGGCCTTTTATCGCAGACTGCCTAGGCTACTCACATTACTCCACCCAAAATACTTTATTAACCATTATATAGGTAAGTTTACAACTGATTCTTTAAGGTTCATTAGACAGTAAACAATATAATGTATACTTTTATAGGGGTTACAATAAGCATCTGTGTAATAATCTAAAAGTCTACTTCAAAAATTTTCAATACTTTAGTTATAATTCATCTGTGTTTATTTCCTCGAACAAAAGTATTTTTAATTAAAATTAAAATGAGTAATGATATTTTACCTTTACTACACAGACTCACTAAGCCTATCAAAAGAGTAATCATTGTTACTACTGTTGAGTACCTACTATGTGCAAGATAATTTTTATCACATTCCACCACAATGAGTAAGAAATTATTATCCCCATTTTATAGCAGCAGAACTAAGGTTTCAGGACTTTAAGTAACTTATCTAAAGTTTCAGAACAAATAAAGTCCAAGTTGGGATTAGAACTCTGACTTCAAAGCTCATTCTTTTAGCCACTATATTTTATTGCATTTTGTGCAAGCATGGTTCTTATGTAGTCAGGCACACACAAATTTTTCACCAGCTTAAAATCTTCATAACTGTTTGATAAGCTAACCATAGAATTATTGACATGTCCATGACTGATGTAGGTCATTTATATTGATGGCCTTTGAGAGTTTTTGCTAAACTGAGTTGTTCATTTTAATGCACCCATCAACTAAATATTTGGTGTCACAATTGCCACAATATTAAACACATGCAAACTCCTTCATTATATAGTTATATCATAGTTCAAAAATTTCCCCGCCTTTCACAGCAGCCATACTCTGCAATGAAATTTAAATTAGTGCCAATGGTTCTATACACTAAATATGTTTCTTTTAAAGTAAGCATTTCCATTGATCCAAAACAAAATAAAAAGCATCTAAACTCATAATTTCCTGTTAGTTTTTATATCTAAAAATTGAATCCTATTATTTAAATTAATCTGATCCTACAATTTATATATCACTTTTGTCCTCATCTCTATCAGTAAGGTGAAATTCTACACATTTAGAATGAAGAGTGTTCTTGGAAATAACACCAAGAGATAGCTGACAGATTTCCACAACAGCAATCGACAGGAAAATATCAATTACTTTCTGAAGCTGACAAATCTAATAGTCCCTGCTATGTTGAGAAATGTCTTATAAATGTTGGAGAAGGAAGAGCTTAAACCTTGGGAAGTCACTGAAAGTACAACCTTATAATAATCACATTTTGAGAAGAGAAATGTCTTGGGATTTCAGGGACATTATTAATGCTGTGGGCAGACTTACTATTGGTTCACTAATATTCATTAGCACTTCTCCTAAATCCTGAGTTCTCTTGAAATTGGAAAACCCTTACCCTGCCCATTTATTTTCAAGTAATCCCAAAAGAAAAATTTTACTGGATGAAGTTTGAGGATGAATAAGAGAGTTTAGATGCGTATCAGCATACAACTTGTTTTACCCAGGTGAGTGTATCATTTTGTTTACAAATTTCAAAAGTAATGGCAAAAATGAAAAAGAAAAATGACAAAAGAAAAACAGGGCAGTTTGCACCAGTTAAATAATGAAATGGGCTGAAATGATTAAATGGATTTTAAAGGATATTGCTTCAACAGCCATATCATACAGTACTTGGAAATGGCTAGTGGTTATAGAAATCACATGTATATGAAAATGAATGGGGGAGGAATTCTATGAAAGGTGCATTTTAATGAAAGTGTGATGTTAGCTTTAGCTCTTTAGTTCAGAGTCACTCTTTCACTTTAAAGAATAACAATTTGACTCAACTTCACTTTCATTTTTCAGTGAGAAGTATTTCATTATCTCACATTTGTAAAAAATATATATATATGTAGAAAACTCAATTACTTTGCTCAATTGGGATTACCTCCCTAGATGTAGTGGTGCATTACCATAAAACCATCGACTCAAATCAGAAGCTTCTCAGAGATTATAAGAAAATATATTTATTTCATTAATACAGAGGTGAATCTGAAACCATGTAATATCCACCTAAATTAGCTCTGCATTTCTCCTAATAGCAACATATATTTCTAGTGTTCATTGATTTCCCACAAGAAATTATACATGCATCTTGTTGAAGAACAGTCTCATTTTTTTAAGTTTTTTCATTATAACAACTCAAGAGTTTACACTAGATTTATTTTCAGGGTCCCTTCCAGGGCTAAATTTCAATGACCCTATGTTTATATTGTATGGATTTCCATATTTATACTGAATTAGCCCACAAGAATGCTGTGTACACTCAAGTGTCTTGTACATTTATGCTATTTTTCTTCTAATATTTTCCTGATTTTATGTGATAACAATATTCCATTTTGTTCTTTTTCTAACGACTTTGACAATGCATCTTATGCTAATGACACCTGTTCTTAAATAATTATTCTCATAAACAGTGGCCCACTCTTCCTGCTCAACAAAGGCACTGCTGCATCTGTGAAATCACATTCGTTGTCATGACAACAGAGGTGGCCAAAAAGGAAAAGAGGCAAAGCTTTTGTATAACATCAAGTAGAAACAGCATGTAATTTCTTAAAGTTGTTATTCAAATTAGATTTCATGATCCATTTCAAGAAAAAAGAACGAAGGGTGTAACTTTTCTGATTTCTTTTCTCTCTTATAGGTTAATTGCTCCAGAAAAACATCTCTGTACAAGATAAAATAATTTATCAAATTCAATTTTATAAGCTTCATTGGCATATGTAGCATAGCCTGACAGTGAATATAAAACAGAAGTGATGTAACACTGGATGTGAATGTTTAGTAAAAAGGAGACTAATCCAAATTATTCTCTGATAACCAGAACCTAGTTTTACCCACTTCGTTCAAATTTATGAGGTAGCAAGAAGAAAGGATTTTATGTAGATGTGTTTTGCTATCTGTCAGCACATAATGTCCTCCAAATTAGATCCCAGCATGGCTTCCAGTATGTGTGTAGGTAAAACTAAAATGATTGATGTGGAGATCTCAGTGGGTGCACAGACAAGGACCCTTCACTGTGCAGTTGAAGTAGTTTTTCTTACAGTTGACTTTTCTCCACTCTGCCTCATAGATCCCAAAGGATTCTGAAGCCTTTGATAAGTAAATAGAAAGAGTCAAGGCCAGAATCTAAATAAAAATGACAAAATCCCTCTGTGGAAATGTGGACTGACAAAAGTGAATAAATATAAAATAAAAATAAAAGGGCCCAGGGGTTGTCGCTGAGCTCTGCTGAAGAGGCAGAGATGATAAGCCAGGAGAAAATGAAGTACAGAAATCAGGAGAAGGAGCAGTTAAGAACTGTGAGAGAAGAAGTGTTTGACACTCTTGAAGTCAGTTCTGTAACAAATAAACAGAACAGCATGTATCAAACTGAGTGATGGAATTTGGGATAAATACAGCAAGTAAAGAAAACTACATAGGTTACACAACTCAGGGCTTTACCAGAATATAAGTAATTTTTACTCACACACTAATAATGCCAAAGTACCAAGGCCAAAGTTATGAGTTATTACAATCAGTGACTTTCCTTGCTCTGAGAATAGTAAAAACACAAGTCAGTTATTGTCTGGGCACTACTGGTTACTCTCACAGAGCTTTGGTCCCTTGTGGTTAACTAACTTTTATCTCCGTGGATATCCTGAATTGTCTGGGGTTTTTTTCAGTAGACTCTTTTTTAGAGCAGTTTTAGGTTTAAAGCAAAACTGAGGAGAAAGTACAGAGATTTCCCACATATCCCCAGCTCCTACATACGCACAGCCTTCTCTACTACAAACAACTCCACCCAGGTGGTACATTTGCTACAATCAATGGACCTACGTTGACACATCATTGTCACCCAGAGCCCATAGTTTACATTAGATTCACTGTTGGCGTGGTACATGCCATGGGTTTGGACAAATGTGTGACATGTATCTACCATTATAGCATCATGCACAGTAGTTTCACTGCCCTTAAAATCCTCTGTGCTCTAAGTATTCATCACTCCTCCCTCAACCCCTGTCAACTGTGGATATTTTTATTATCTCCATAGTTTTACCTTCTACTGAATGTCATATTTTAGGATCATATGGTAGGTATCCTTTTCAGATTGGCTTCTTTCACTTAGAACTATGCATTTCAATTTCCTTCATGTCTTTTCATGGCCTGATACTCATTTTTTACGTCCATCGTCTGAATGCACCAGAGCTTACTTATCCATTCATCTACTGAAGGATATCTTGGTTGCTTCAAATTTTTGGCAATTATGAATAAAGCCACTATAAACATCTGTGTGCAGGTTTTTGTGTGGACATAAGTTTTCAACTTTTTCAGACAGATACCAAGAAGCATGATTGCTGGATCTCATATGGTAAGAATATGTTTAGTTTTGTAAAAGATTGCCAAACTGTCTTCCAACGTGCCTGTACCATTTTGCATTCCAGTCAGCAATGAATGAAACTTTCTGTTGCTCAGTATCCTTCCCAGCATTTGGTGTTGTCAGTATTCTGGATTTTGACCATTTTAATAGGCATATAGTGGTATATCATTGTTATTTTAATTTGCATTTCCCTGATGACATTTGATGTGGAGCATCTTTTCATATGCACTTTTCTTTTTTTTTTTTTTTTTTTTTTTTTTTTTTTGAGGCACAGTCTCTCTTTGTCTGAGGCTGGAGTGCAGTGGTAGGACCTTGGCTCACTGCAGCCTCTGCCTCTCAGGTTTAAGTAATTCTCGTGCCTCAGCCTCCCAAGTAGCTGGGACTACAGGCATGCACCACCATGCTCAGCTAATTTTTGTATTTTTAGTAGAGACAAGGTTTGTCCATGTTGGCCAGGCTGGTCTCTAAATCCTGACCTCAAGTGATCCGCTTGCCTTGGCCTCCTAAAGTGCTGGGATTACAGGCGTGAGCCACCATGCCCAGCCTCATATGCTTATTTGCCATCTGTGTATCTTCTTTGGCTTCCTGTGGTGTGCGTGTGTGTGTGTGTGTGTGTGTGTGTGTGTGTGTGTATGCACTAAATGTTTACCAAAAGATTTCACCCAAGGTCTATCCTGAGACCAAACAAGCCAGATAGAAATCTATAACTTTGCAGCAATAAAACGCCTCTAAGAGCAAACCCATCCCAGGAAAGAGAAGCTTACCCAGGCACAAAGCTCCCTGGTCACCAGAAATGGGGGTAGATTCTGAGGATAACCTGGAGTCCACCACTCCAACTGGTCTCCAGGCTCCTTCAGACTCCTATCTGCACTGTCAAGCTCCTAAACATCCCTACCCAAGTGGTACATTTGTTACAATCAATGGACCTACTAGGCTTATCTCTGAAAATATGGAGATGAGAGAGAGAGGAGTATAGTTACTGAACTATTGAAACCTAAAATCTGACAGAAGCTAGGTACTACACAGTGTGCTACAAGTGAGATCAATGTGTGAGGGACTGCAGGGAGCTGTAAAAGTATTCAACAGGAAGGCTGCTATGGTTTGAATATTGGTTTCCCTCCAAAATTTATTTGTTGCAATCTAATATTCAATGTGATAGTATTAAGAGCTGAGGCCTTTGGGAAGGGTCTTGGGGAGTCATTAGGGCTCCATCCTCATGAATGGAATTAGTGTCCTTATAAAAGTTTCTTGAAGGAGGCCCCTGGCTCCTTAAGCCATGTGAAGAAACAACAACAAAGTGTCACCTTTGAAGTAGAGAGCAAGTTCTCACCAGACACTGAATCTGCTGGTAACTTGATCCTGGAAGTGCCAGCCTCCAGAGCTATGAGTAACAAATTTCTGTTGTTTACAAATCACCTAGTCTATGTCATTTTGCTATAGCAACCCGAAGGGACTAAGACAGAGACTTAACCTAAGGAAGTCAAAGGAAGCGTCTCTGGAGGAGACAATGAAATTGAGATTTAGCCAGGCAGAGGCCAGAGGTGAGGGGTGGAGAGATTAAATTATGCAAAGCCCTGGAGGATCAGCTCCAGGAAGATCAAAGTAGGGGTTAAAGCACTGTATTATGTGGCTCTTATATCTTGTTTTAAGGATTTGGGCCTGTAACCTGGGGGTAATACAAAGCCATTAAAAAGTTTTAATCAGAGGAGATAAAGGGACAAAAGTCATAAATTAAAATTGAAACAGCTGGCCAGGCGCAGTGGCTCACGCCTGTAATCCCAGCACTTTGGGAGGCCAAGGTGGGCGGATCACGAGGTCAGGAGATCGAGACCATCCTGGCTAACACGGTGAAACCCCATCTCTACTAAAAAATACAAAAAAAATTAGCTGGGCGTGATGGCAGGCGCCTGTGGTCCCAGCTACTCGGGAGGCTGAGGCAGGAGAATGGAGTGAACCCAGCAGGTGGAGCTTGCAGTGAGCCGAGATCGTGCCACTGCACTCCAGCCTGGGTGATAGAGTGGGACTCCGTCTCAAAAAAAAAAAAAAAAAAAAAAAAAATTGAAACAGCAGTTTCAATTTTATGTTTCAAGGTAAACCTTGAAAAATACCTCTGCATAAGCAAGGTAGTTGGACAACTCTCTAGAACATAAAAGGAGGAGAGGGCTGTCTTTTTCCAAAGCCCATGCAGCTTTGGCTCCTGGAGGGCTCAGCACATCGCTGCAGCAGGAGAGGGTAGCGTGCAGCAGGAGGTACTGCTGATGATAAGAACAAAGAGGGGTCACACTCTGTGAAGGTGTACAGCTAAGCTGTCAGCCCTAATCCCCTACATCCAGCGTTTGTGAATATTGTACCTTTGCTGGAAACCTGAGGGCAACATGGAGTTACATTACAGCAGTGAGTAAAACAACATTGAATAGTTGACATCCCTTTACTTAAAGTCCTCTAGTGTCCCCAGTCTCCCCAAAAATCTCACTGGCTCAAGCTTCCTGCCTACTAGAATATTAACTCCAATAGGGCAAGGATTTTTATTATGCGTCAGTGAATCTCCAGTACCTAGAACCGTGCCTACCCCATTTTATAATTCAATAAATATTTGTGGGCTAAAGCAATGAGCCTACAGAGTCTTTTCACATCTCCCCTCCCCCCCACCCCCCGGTTTTTCTCTTCCCTTCCAGAAGCTCCATTTTCTCAGTTTATTATGCAGAACAATTTACATCCCACCTCCCACTCTTTTCTAGAGCTGCCTTTTTATATCCAAAGATTCATTAAAATGCTCTGGCAAAGGCCCTTCATGCCTCACCCTTTGTAGCAGGGAGGAGCCAGCAGACACCTGGATTTCAGCCTTCATTTCCCCTAAAGTCATTGTAAAGAGACAGTGTAGAATTAAAATAACCTGCTTTTTATACAACTAGTCACAGGTTATAGAAATAAAACATCATCTCTTTAAAGTAGCTAGAATCATCTGTGTGGAAATAAGAAAAACTATGCTTCCTAATTTCACCAACATGAAACAATATTAATAAAAATACCTAACTTGCTTTCTTGAAAATTCATTAAAAACTATGCTATTTTTGCATTAAGTTTTTTTAAAATCAACTGCCTACTCCTATTGTATAAAATAGCAAGATTTCATGATTAGATGTTGTCCAGGAAGTCTCCTTTTTCCTCTGAAAATATATGCTTATTCTAGAAAACTGTATCTAAATACATGTAAATACACAGATGCATATCTACAGCTATATATAAGCATGAAGACATGCTCGTATATATATACATGCAAAAATTAAATTGATCTTTTCTCAAGTCCCTTTTTATGCATTTTTCTACATATAGTTGCAATGGTACTATATACACAGTACTGTGTCCTGATTGATGCCTTAAGATTCTTGCACACCAGGAATCTACTAAGTAAAAAACATTTCAACCACATTATGATTATGATACAAATAATGTGTGCTAGAAAGTGCAGAGAACCAAAAAAAAAAAATCACTGAGACAGTTTTCGAAAAAGGTTTGACTTTGACCTGAAGGAAAAGGGAAGGTCATTTGGGGAGCAAGAAAATTGGGGCAGCAGAAGTGGTTCTCCAAAGTAGAACAGGGCAGTCACCTGAGTGAAGCAAAAGATAAATCTGCAAGAAGGAAAAGAGGCACCACGGGAAGATATGTTGGAGACATGATTTGGACTGCTCTAAAGGAGCTAAGTCAAAGCATACTGATGGTCAGCCTGGTGTGGATGCTATAGAAATCTCACTTAAGAAATAAACTCAGAAAAGATTCTATTGATCCTCATACAACACTGTTAGTTGTAGTTTTACTTTCATATATATAATCTTAATACATATATGAATACACACACGTTTCATAATAATGCCACATAATAACATTTCAGTCAAGAGACCACATATATATAGTCCTATAAGATTATAATAGCATATTTTTACTGTGCCTTTTCTGTGTTTAAGTATATAAATAGTTACTATTGTGTTACAACTGCCTACAGCATTCAATACAGTAACATGCTGCACGGGTTTGTAGCCTAGGAGTAATAAGCTACACCATATAGCCTAGGTATGTGATAGGATAAGCCATCTAGATTTGTGTAAGTACACTCTATGATGTTCATACAATAAAAAATCACCCAACAACACATTTTTCCGAATGTATCCCTGTTGGTAAGTGATGCGTGACTGTATATATCTTGCTATACATTCCAAGACATAAACCTTTTTCTGTCTAAAGAAATGACATGTTGCAACTTAATTTAGAAAAGTTATTATTTTAACATAATCAGACTAAGCCTCTTTTCAAGTAATGTGACTGAGTTTGGTCTATTTTTGCAACGTAACTCTTCGCTGCCAAAAAGTCCCTGCGATGTTGTAATTAGTATTTATGCAATAACTTCTAGACATATCATGTTAAAACGTTAAGAACATATGTAAAGTCCTTCTTTTGTACCGTAATTTAACTTCAAGGAAGTTTTTAAAACAGTAGATACATAATTTTCTGTCACGTTTCCTGAAATTCTGTCCAGAACAGTTTGTTTTCTGACTGTAATTTAGCAAAAGGCAAGTTAAAATGAACGCTGGGAAAGATTAAAATTATTCTGTTTCGAATGAACACTGTAAGACCTCAATCCAGATTTTTTTTTTTTTTTTTTTTTTTTTGAGATGAAGTCTGACTCTGTCACCCAGGCTGGAGTGCAGTGGCACGATCTCGGCTCACTGCAACATCCGCCTCCCAGGTTCAAGCAATTCTCCTGCCTCAGCCTCCCGAGTTGCTGGGATTACAGGCACCTGCCACCACACCTGGCTAATTTTTTTTGTTTTTAGTAGAGATGGGGTTTTACCATGTTGGCCAGGCTGATCCCAAACTCCTGACCTCAGGTGATCCACCTGCCTCGACCTCCCAAAGTGCTGAGATTACAGGTGTGAGCCACCACACCCAGTCCTAAGATTTTGTAAAAATTACACCAAGCCTATAGTTCACCAATAAAAGGAAGAAAATTGAAGGAGTAAGAGGAGGTACCAAGTGCTAGAGTTTATTTTCTTCTCTTTAGTATTCATCTATTATACAAGGCCCATTTATGTTATAGGATGTTTATTTATGCTTCTGGTCAAAGATACAAGGTTTAAAGAAAAAATCCACACTTAAATATTCATATAATATAATTAGACTTCCTCAATATTTTTAAATTATCTCAGAAAGGATTTATTGTATTTTTATTCCACTTTATTTAACATTAACCAAACTATTTTGGGTTTAGACAATGTTGTTCTACAAATCATCCATATTAGACAGGAAAAGCTTCTAGTTGGTGACAGGTAAGCAAAAGCACTTTACAAACTATTACCTGTTGATTCTTCCCATTTGTAAATGTAATACAGATCTTAATACTATTTTTTCTATATATGAAAACTGAGTTCCCCAATACTGAAAATTAGCTCATAACAAAGTTACAAACTATAAAACTATACTGCAGTGAGCTTTCTGTCACTCTTCTGGATCTGCCATTCTAAATAGCACGTCCAAATGACTTCGTTTGTCATCCAGGTGCCAATGTTTGTGTTAAGATGTGTCAATCATAATCAGTAACAGCTAAAATTACATAACTCTTCAAAAACAATTTTTCCCTTTGGTTATTCCACTGGCCATTGGGTCTCCTTGTTTCACCCATAAAGATAAATCTGCATTATATTTAGAGTCAAGTAAATGGAACAAGATTGTTTAAGAAAGGGATTTTTAAAAAATAGGTGAGCAGACAGTTTCTTCATTCATGAAGTTTAACAAGAAAATAGAAGTGAATTATGCTCTGAGAGCTCTGACTTAGAGGAGCCTCAGTGAATATTGTCTTCATTCTCCATTTCACTACTTCCAGTGTGATGAGGTACAGACCTCCTTTAAAACAAAACATATCCGTCATGTTACTCACATGTTCCACACAAAATACACAGCAAAGAGCATAAAAACGGACTGGAAGATTATATTCGAAAATTTTCAAAAATAACAAAAGTGGCAAAGTATATTTCTGAGTGGTGGGATTATCAGTAATTTTTATTTTCTTTACGTTTTCTGTATTTTTTTTCAAAATGTCTCCAATGATCATATATTATTGTTATAAAATACATTTTGCTATTAAAGCTTGCTATTAAACTGTATCCTATTTGTGTGTTTTTTATTTTTTATCTTTTTTTTTCTTATACTGTAAGTTCTGGGATAAATATGCAAAACGTGCAGGTCTGTTACATAGGTATACGTGTGCCATGGTGGTTTGCTGCACCAATCAACCCATCATCTACATTAGGTATTTCTCCTAATGCTATGCCTCCCCTAGCCCTCCATCCCCTGACAGGCCCCAGTGTGTGATATTACCCTCCCTGTGTCCATGTGTTCTCATCTCTCATGAGAACATGCAGTGTTTGGTTTTCTGTTCTTGTGTTAGTTTGCTGAGAATGATGGTTTCCAGATTCATCCATGTCCTGAAAAGGACATGAACTCATCCTTTTTTATGGCTTCATAGTATTCCATCGTATATATGTGCCACACTTTCTTTGTCCAGTCTATCATTGATTGGCATTTGGGTTGGTTCCAGGTCTTTGCTATTGTGAACAGTGCTGCAATAAACATATGTGTGCATGTGTCTTTATGGTAGAATGATTTATAATCCTTTGGGTATATACCCAGTAATGGGATTGATGGGTCAAATGGTATTTCTGGTTCTAGATCCTTCAGGAATCATCACACTGTCTTCCACAATGGTTGAACTAATTTACACTACCACCAACCTCCCACCAACAGCGTAAGAGCATTCCTATTTCTCCACATCCTCTCCAGCATCTCTTGTTTCTTGACTTTTTAATGATCGCCATTCTAACTGGCATGAGATGGTATCTCATTGTGGTTTTGATTTGCATTTCTCTAATGACCAGTGATGATGGGCTTTTTTTCATATATTTGTTGTCTGCATAAATGTCTTCTTTAGAGAAGTGTCTGTTATATCCTGTGTCCACCTTGTGATGAGGTTGTTTGTTTTTTTCTTGTAAATTTGTTTAAGTTCCTTGTAGATACTGGATATTAGCCCTTTGTCAGATGAATAGATTGCAAAAATTTTCTCCCATTCTGTAGGTTGCCTGTTCACTCTGATTATAGTTTCTTTTTCTGTGCAGAAGCTCTTTAGTGTAATTAGATCCCATTTGTCAATTTTGGCTTTTGTTGCCCTTGCTTTTGGTGTTTTAGTCATGACGTCTATGCCCATGCCTATGTCCTGAATGGTATTGCCTAGGTTTTCTTCCTGGATTTGTATGGTTTTAGTTCTTACATTTAAGTCTTTAATCCATCTTGAGTTAGTTTTTGTATAAGGTATAAGGAAGGCATCCAATTTCAGTTTTCTGCATATGGCTAGCCAGTTTTCCCAACACCATTTATTAAATAGGGAATCCTTTCTGCATTGATTGTTTTTGTCATGTTTGTCAAAGATCAGTTGATTGTAGATGTGTGGTGTTATTTCTGAGAGCTCTGTTCTGTTCCATTGGTCTATATATTTGTTTTGGTACCAGTACCATGCTGTTTTGGTTACTGTAGCCTTTTAGTATAGTTTGAAGTCAGGTAGCGTGATGCCTCCAGCTTTGTTCTTTTTGCTTAGGATTGTCTTGGCAATGCAGGCTCTGTTTTGGTTCCATATGAAATTTAAAGTAGTTTTTTCTAATTATGTGAAGAAAGTCAATGGTAGCTTGATGGGGATAGCACTGAATCTATAAATTACTTTGCACAACATGGCCATTTTCACAATATTGATTCTTCCCATCCATGAGCATAGAATGTTTTTCTATTTTTTTTGTGTCCTCTTTTATTTCCTTGAGCAGTGGTTTGTAGTTCTCCTTGAAGAGGTCCTTCACATCCCTTGTAAGTTGGATTCCTAGGTATTTTATTCTCTTTGTAGTAATTGTGAGTGGGAGTTCACTCATGATTTGGCTCTCTGTCTATTATTGGTGTATAGGAGCGTTTGTGATTTTTGCACATTGATTTTGTATCCTGAGACTTTGCTGAAGCTGCTTATCAGCTTAAGGAGATTTGGGGCTGAGACGATGGGGTTTTCTAAATATACAATCATGTCATCTGCAAACAGAGACAATTTGACTTCCTCTCTTCCTCTTTGAATCCCCTTTATTTCTTTCTCCTGCCTGATTGCCCTGGCCAGAACTTCCAATACTATGTTGAATAGGAGTGGTGACAGAGGGCATCCTTGTCTTGTGCTGGTTTTCAAAGGGAATGCTTCTAGATTTTTCCCATTCAGTATGATATTGGCTGTGGGTTTGTCATAAATGGCTCTTATTATTTTGAGATACATTCCATCAATACCTAGTTTACTGAGAGTTTTTAGCACGCATGAAGGGGTGTTGAATTTTATTGAAGGCCTTTTTCTGTATCTATTGACATGATTATGTGGTTTTTGTCATTGGTTCTGTTTATGTGATGGATTATGTTTATTGATTTGTGTATGTTGAACCAGCCTTGCATATCAGGGATGAAGCCGACTTGATCGTGATGAATAAGCTTTTTGATATGCTGCTGGATTCAGTTTGCCAGTATTATATTGAGGATTTTTGCATTGATGATCATCAGGGATATTGGCCTGAAATTTTATTTTTTTGTTGTGTCTCTGCCAGATTTTGGTATCACAATGACGCTGGCCTCATAAAGTGAGTTAGGGAAGAGTCCCTCTTTTTCCATTGTTTGGAATAGTTTCAGAAGGAATGGTACCAGCTCTTAACTGATAAATAATAACTGTTGAAGTGTACTACATGATTTTATATACATATATATCCATTGTATACTGATTACCACGGTCAAATTAATTAACGTATTTATCACCATCATGGTTACCATTTTTTGCATCTATGTATATGTGGTGAGGACACTTAAAATCTACTCTCTTATCAAATTTCTAATAAACAATATAGTACTTTTAACTGTAGTCACCATGCTGTATGCTACATCCCCATAACTTATTATCTCATAACTGCAAGTTTGTACCCTTTGACCAACATATCCCACTCCCCCAGCCCCTAGTAAGCATTGTCCTACTCTCTGCTTCTATGCGTTCAACTTTTTTAGATTCTATATACAAGTGGACTCATATATTATTATTTTTCTGGGTCTGGTTCATTTCACTTAGCAAAATGTTCTCCAGGTTCATCCATGTTGTCACAAGTAACAGGATTTTCTTCTTTTTTATAGCCAAATAATACATATATTATATATATATGTATTATGTGTATATATATGTATAACATTTTCACTATCCGTTTATGTTAATAGACATGTAGGTTGTTTACATTCTTTGCTATTGTGAATAATGTTGCAATGAATATCAGAATATAGCTATCTCTTTGACATAGTGATTTCATTTCCTTTGACTATATACCTAGTAATGAGATTGCTAGGTCACATAGTAGTTCTAGTTTTAATTTCTTGAGGAGACTTCATAATGTTTTCCGTAATGGCTGTACCAATTTACATTCCCACAAACAGTGCACAAAACTTCCCTTTTTCTCTACATCCTCGTTAACACTTATCATCTTCTTGCTATTTCTTTTGTTTGTATTCTGACTACACAAAAGTTATGAGTCATTTTAAGAATTATATGTGAGATCTTTTTATCAGATATAGATGTATTATTTGTCTGACAAAGTATTGCTTAAATATCAGCTGTGTCGCTGAGAGGGACCAAAAGTGATGTGACTACTAAACGTAATGAGGTAATCTGGATGGGATTTAGGAACAGAAGATGGAAACCATGTGACAACTAAGCAAATTTGAATAAAGTGTGGACTTCAGTTAATAATAATGTATGAATAATGGTTTACTAATTGTGAAAAATGTACCATATGTTAATAATAGAGGAAACTGGGTGTGAGGTATATGGGAATATTTCATACACCTTTGCAATTATTCTGTAAGCCTAAAACTGTTCTAGCATAAAAAGCTACTTTTAAACAAACAAACAAACAAACAAACAAAAAATATCTGCTGTGTCATCAGAATCTTGCCCCAGGAGATAATGAAGACTTCAACTGATGAAAGTATGCAAACATTTCTTTACAGCTTTAGTGGTTACCATAATTAATTATCAATGACACTAGGTTATAAAACTAATATTTTCTTTTTTTTTTTTTAAGACAGAGTCTCACTCCATCATCCAGGCTGAAGTGCAGTGGTGTGATCTCAGCTCAGTGCAACCTCTACCTCCTGGACTCAATCGATCCTCCCACCTCAGCCTCCCATGTAGTTGGGACTACAGGCACGTGCTACCACGCCCAGCTAATTTTTTTATTAACTAATACTTTCTTAAAGGAATGAAGTGTCAACAAGAAACTATTACTACTTATATTACTACATGATCATTAATAATTATTTTATAAAAAGTGTTATAAAATCTATTGTAAACTCATTAATTGTCCCAGATTTCCATAAATCAATAAAGTCGGTTTGCCATTTTTATCAAATAGTTCCCAGACTATTTGTCTGGGACTACATACTGTAGGCGTATCTTTCCATCAAGAAGGTCAATGCAGAAAAACATTACAAGAGGCAGCAAGGTAATGTTACAAACCGAAAGAGCTAGTCTTATCAGTAAAGGTTAGTCTTCATGTTTTTATTTATATGGGTTAATAATAATGCTACCTTTGTTCACAGTGTCTCTTCAATACAAAGCAGAGAAGAGGTAAGTTTTTGTCTGCTTGCTTTCCATTTGTTTTGCTTTGATTTTATATCACATGAAATGAGGTTGAAGCAAGTCTCATTGCCTTCACCTGATGACAGCTGCTGTGTAGCATCAATTAAGCAGTATGCTTAGTTGAAAGGAAAAGTTTACCTTTCTCTTAACAGTTGCTTTTTAAACTCTGATTACATCTGGTGCCAGGCAACATATTCTGTACCCATGTAGACTTTTCCAACTTTAAGGGGCCCTTTTTCAAGGGCCTAATGACAGACTATCTATAAACAACCTGGTTGCCTACTGCACAGTGCTGACTCAAATTCTCAACATGCTGCCTGAGACTCAGCAGGACAGAAAGGGAAGGCAAAGAAATCAGCACAGAAATGAAAAACTTGAAGAAATGTCAAAAATGAGACAACTGAGTTACATTTTGCAGGGGATTCAGCCACAGATAGAAAAGATTTGAGAATCGTGGACAAAAAATTCAGGACAACTATTATCTGTAAATATCTTGCGCCCTTTCCCACCCGAACTACCGTACCAAAACAGACATAGCAGATACATCACAGGTGGCAAAATTCCCAAAGGACCACTCAATACCTTATGTTAAAGGAATGATACCATCACAACTGGATTAAAGAATGCCCAAAACCCAGAACTGGTGAGATACTGACCATCAGGGGTATGAATCTCTCCCACTACTAGCTAGCTGAGAGCAGAGTCTCTTGAACCCAACTCTCTCAGTCAATTTAAGCTCTATCATGTACTGATCATATGACCTCACATAAGTTATCTAGTCTTTCTGAGTTTCTGTTTCCCCACATGTAAAACGAAAATAATATTTTTATCTCTCTCGTAGATTCTTGTGAGCATTAAATGTACCCACAGTATGATGCCCAGTAACTAGTAAATATTCATTAGACACAGTATGAATGAGTACAGAAATGTAACTTATTTTATATTTTTGTTAAAATCCATTTAAATCGATCTTTTTCAGGTACATGTTTAACCAATAAAGTTCAAATTCTCTTTCAGGTCTGTTTCTCCTCAACAACCCTTTCATAATTTCATAACTGCCTCTATATGTCAGAGGCAAAGTAGTTTTCTTTCTCGTTCTTCATGGGTTCTTCTTCTGGCATAATTCCTCAAATTCTACCCATCTTTTATAGCCCATCCTGAATGGAATTTTGTTCATAAATCTTCTGACTATACCAGTCAACTTTTCCCCTTCCCTTTCCTCAACTCTTGTAGGACCTAGGTAATCTGAATATCACTTGATTCCACTATCTCAGATTGTTACATATTTTTAAATCTAAAACATCTAAATGTTAAAACACATAAAAATTAAAATTAAATAAATTTGAGATTATATCAAAGGTAAAGATTGTATCTTGGTTTATATTAGACACAATAAATAGAGCACTCAAATATATTCTCATTTCCTCAAGTTCCATGGGTATAAAATATTGTAAAATTAGCTCTTATTTAGTGAATGCATTTTGTATGCCATACTATAGACTAAGGGCTTTTCATATCTTATCTCATTTAAACCCCACAGGTTTAGTGGAAGGAAAAAGAGGTAGATTAAGCAAGGAAAAAAGGAAAGAGGAGGATCCTTTGTGGAGCCATACATTACGGTCTTGTGAACATTACTCATTAAATTATCCTAATAATCTTTGATGGAAATACTAAATTCTCCACTTTACAGATAAGAAAACTGACATTAAGTAGATTTAAATAACTGATGCAAGGTCATCTAACTAGCAAATGACAAGGGCAAAGTTCAAATCCAATGATTTCTAACTTTACTGCCTGTGGACAAAATTCCATACTGCCAGAGACAAATCATCAAACCCTGATTCATTCTCTGGCTTGTGACCCACAGAAAGTAAGCTCGACCTGCCAGATCTCATTTGCCTTAATGGAAAGGAATCACTAAAACCAAAAGCTAACACTTACTGAAGAAGTACCACATTCAGGCATTGTGCTAAGTAGTTTATGGGAATTATTCCATTTCTTTCTCACGATAAATCAGTAATGTATTTATAATTATCCCTGTTTTACAGATAAGGAAAAAGAATCAAAGAAAGGAATGAAACTTTTCAAGACTACATAACTAATGTGATTGTGCTGGAATTCAGATCCCACTTTTCTCTCCTACCTATATGTGCTACACTGTCTGCAGGGATTGAAAAGACCTATCAAAAAATACTCCACCTGGTGTTGTGAGTGTTGAGTAAAACAACATATTTGAAAATGCCTTGAGCACAAATGTCAACTTTGCTTATAGAATTTCAAATAATATCAACTATACTGTACTAGAGGACAAAACCAGACTTCAGGCTGGGCACGGTGCACATGCCTGTAATCCCAACACATTGGGAGGTAGAGGCAGGTGGATCACCTGAGGTCAGGAGTTGGAGACTGGCCTGGCCAACACGGTGAAACCCCCATCTCTACTAAAAATACAAAAAAAATTTATCTGGGCATGGTGGCAAGTGCCTGTAATCCCAACTACTTGGGAGGCTGAGGCAGGAGAATCACTTGAACCCAGGAGGCGAAGGTTGCAGTGAGCCGAGATCACACCATTGCACTCCAGCCTGGGTGATAAGGGCGAGACTCCATCTAAAAAAAAAATCCAGGCTTCAAAAAATTATCGACTAGCTGAAAGGATTGGTCAAGTTAACAAGATCAAATTTCATAAGCTAACAGCAAGACCATACAATTAAGTTTAAAAAATCAAATGTACCATTTCTGAGGGGAGCAGACATGGTTAGCAGCTGGTTCATAAAAAGATTTTAATAAATTTCAAGTTCCAACATGAGATGATATTGTAATGTAGCTCCATTCAAAAAAGCTCAAAGTCATCTTGGGCTATATTGATAGAAATTCAGTGTCCAAACAAGATGGACCATAGTGGGACTGACTTTGCACTACTTAGATCATATCCAGAGTACTGCGAACTCCCTGAGTTTAGAGAAATGATGATAGAAGTGAGCAGACTACCGGACAGAACTCAGAAAACTGCCACATTGAACACTGACGCTATGACAGTGTATCGGAAAATTCACCTAGTGGTCATGAAATACTTGAAAGATTTATATTCTGATGACTATTAAAGCACGGTAAGAATCATGGTTGGAAAATATAGGGAAAAATGTTTTGGCTCAGTATGAAAGAAAATTTAAAATAATTAAAGATGTTAAAAATTGTATGAATTTTCTTAGGAATGTGAGTTCTCCCTGTCACTGCAGGTGCTCAAGCAGAAGGTCAGCCACCACTTGTCAGAAATATCATGTATGACATCAAGGCAGGAGACAGGGGTTGGAACTATGTGGACTTGAGTTCTTTTCTGGCTTTTAAATGACATGTGTGAAGAGGAAGGGGGAGAATATTTTAAATCTGACAGAAAGTACAAATTGCCCTGTTTAGATTAGTTTATACAGCATATTAATAGCATAGTGCCATACTCAGAAGTGGCTTAATGGTCTCTAAATAAAGAAAAATGTTTCTGATACATCAAAATAATCTATGTTGTCTAACAAATTCAAAATACAGTTTAAATCCATTCTGTAAGACTAAACAGTTTTATAGTTATTACAGACTATGAGTTAATTTACCATTATGTGTGACAACTAGACAGTGGCTTTCTATTCCTGTTCCTCTACTTTTCTGTTTTCATGATGGAGCTCACAACGTGATTTAAAACAGTTAACTATTGACAGCCCAGACAATTTTTCTGGGCTCCATGTCTATATCATACTGCTCAATATTTCCATGTAGATGCCCAACAGGTTACCTTTAAAAATTATTTCTACGACTGAGTTCTTAAGGGCCAACTCTCAACCACAGTCAATCTACTCTTCCTCTAGTTTTCCTACATTTAGTAAACTGCACTGCCTTCTTCAAACTTGCTTATCCCATACACCTTGGAGCCATCCATGAAAGTTACTTTTCCTATGTCCCATATCCTACCTGTAACCTAGGACTGATGATTCAAAAAAAAAAAAAAGTTTCTCCTTCCATTCTCTTTATGACTTCTGCTCACACTCCAATCCATTCTAACCCCACTTACTCCTGAACTACTGCAAACCCTCAGTACTAGTCTGCCCTGCCCTAGCTTTTGTATCTTAATTGTGTTGTTTCCTGTTTTAATAGCGTTTCTTTTGGTTATCTTGTATTTGTATATGGACAATGGAATTATTCTCAAACAATATAATTTTCTTTATACCTTTTGATATTTATGCTTATTTTTTCCACCTCTTGATTATTGAAATACAGTATTGAATACTGTCAGTGACAGAAGATTTTTTGGTGATCTCTTAATGTCTAGACGTAGAGGAGCAGGCTTTCATGCATGGAAAGACATTATCTCTGTTATTTTCTATATTTTGATTAATATTTAATTTATTAAAATTATACATTTTAAAGTATAGCTTTACAGAGCAAACAGACAATGCACAGAGTGGGAGAAAATCTTCACAATCTATACATCTGACAAAGGACTAATATCTACAATCTACAATGAACTCAAATCAGTAAGAATAAAACAAACAATCCCCTCAAAAAGGAGGCTAAGAACATGAATAGAAAATTCTCAAAAGAAGATATACAAATGGCCAATAAACATATTAAAAAAATGCTCAACATCACTAATGATCAGGGAAATGCTAATCAAAACCACAATGCAATACCACCTTAGTCCTGCAAGAATGGCCATAATCAAAAAATCAAAAAACGGTAAGTGTTGATGTGGATGCGGTGAACAGGGAACACTTCTACACTGCTGGTGGGAATTTAAACTACTACAGCCATGATGGAAAACAGTGTGGAGATTCCTTAAAGAACCAAAAGTAGAACTACCATTTGATCCACAAATTCCACTACTGGGTGTCTACCCAGAGGAAAAGAAGTCATTATTCGAAAAAGATACTTGCACACGCATGTTTATAGCAACACAATTCACAATTGCAAAATCATAGAACCAACCCAAATTCCCATCAATCAATGAGTGGATAAAGAAACTGTGGTGTGTCTGTATATATATATATATATATATATATATACACACACACACACACACACACATATAATGGAATACTACACAGCCATAAAAAGGAATGAATTAACAGTATTTTCAGTAACCTAGCTGAGACTGGAGACTATTATTCTAAGTGATGTAACTCAGGAATGGAAAACCAAATATCATATGTTCTCACTGATATGTGGAAGCTAAGCTATGAGGATGCAAAGGCATTAGAATGATACAATAGACTTTGAGGACTTCAGGGGAAGAAAGAAAGGGGGAAAGGGATAAAAGACTACAAATACGGTGCAGTCTATACATGGATGATGGGTGCACCACAATCTCACAAATCACCACTAAAGAACTTACACGTGTGACCAAATACCACCTCTACCCCAAAAGCTTATGGAAAAATAAAATTAAAATTAAAAAATAAATAAACAAAAGATAGCTTTACTTAACATCATACATCAATTGAAAATTTTTATTTTATTTCTGAACTTTTGACTAAAAATGAAATCTTGCTTTCACTTGAAACTGAAAATTAGTCAATATTATCTTTGATTATTGTATAATAACTCAAAAGTTTAACAGGTTAAATCCTTTTAAAACATTTAATACCACTTACATATATAATTAATAAAATTCCCTTAGACAATTCAAATCACACTTACTCACCCAATATACCTACCTATCTGACATATGCTAAACACAAGAAGGCAGACTTACAAATTGAACAAATAATTTTTTCCTAGAACTTCACCCTTCTAAGTCAGACATCATTTTTGTAAAATAATTTTTTTCTTTTTTTTATTATACTTTAAGTTCTGGGGTACATGTGCAGAACATGCAGGTTTGTTACATAGGTATACATGTGCCATGGTGGTTTGCTGCACCCATCAACCCATCATCTCCATTAGGTATTCCTCCTAATCCTATTCCTCCCTTAGTCCCCCACCCCCCAACAGGCCCCAGTGTGTGATATTCCCCTCCCTGTGTCCATGTGTTCTCATTGTTCAACTCCCACTTACGAGTGAGAACACATGGTGTTTGATTTTCTGTTCTTCTGTTAGTTTGCTGAGAATGATGGTTACCACCTTCATCCATGTCCCTGCAAAGAACATGAACTCATCCTTTTTTATGGCTGCATAGTATTCCATGGTGTATATGCACCACATTCTCTTTATCCAGTCTATCATTGATGGGCATTTTGGTTGGTTCCAAGTCTTTGCTATTGTGAACAGTGCTACAGTAAACATACGTGTGCATGTGTCTTTATAGTAGAATGCTTGATAATCCTTTGGGTATATACCCAGTAGTGGGATTGCTGGGTCAAATGGTATTTCTGGTTCTAGAACCTTGAGGAATTGCCATACTGTCTTCCACAATGGTTGAACTAATTTACACTCCCACCAACAGTGTAAAAGCATTCCTATTTCTCCACACCCTCTCCAGCATCTGTTGCTTTCTGACTTTTTAATGATTGCCATTCTAACTGGCATGAGATGGTATCCCATTGTGGTTTTGATTTGCATTTCTTTAATTACCAGTGACGATGAGCTTTTTTTCATATGTTTGTTGGCCACATAAATGTCTTCTTTTGAGACGTGTCTGTTCATATCCTTTGTCCACTTTTTGATGGGGTTGTTTGTTGTTTGTTTTTTCATGTAAATTTGTTTAAGTTCTTTGTAGATTCTGGAAATTAGCCCTTTGTCAGATGGATAATTTGCAAAAATTTTCTCCCATTCTGTAGGTTGCTGGTTCACTCTGATTATGGTTTCTTTTTCTGTGCAGAAGCTCTTTAGTATAATTAGATCCCATTTGTCAATTTTGGCTTTTGTTGCCATTGCTTTTGGTGTTTTAGTCATGAAGTCTTTGACCATACCTATGTGCTGAATGTATTGCCTAGGTTTTCTTCTAGGGTTTTTATGGTTTTAGGTCTTATGTTTAAGTCTTTAATACTTCGTGAGTTAATTTTTGTATAAGGTGTAAGGAAGGGGTCCAACTTCAGTTTTCTGCATATGACTAGCCAGTTTTCCCAATACCATTTATTAAATAGGGAATCCTTTCCACATTGCCTGTTTTTGTCATGTTTGTCAAAGATCAGATGGTTTTAGATGTGTGGTGTTATTTCTGAGGCCTCTGTTCTGTTTCATTGGTCTATATATCTGTTTTGTTACCAGTACCATGCCGTTTTGGTTACTGTAGCCTTGTAGTATAGGTTGAAGTTAGATAGCATGATGCCTCCAGCTTTGTTCTTTTTGCTTAGGATTGCCTTGGCCATGCAGGCTATTTTTTGGTTCCATATGAAATTTAAAATAGTTTTTTCTAATTCTGTGAAGAAATTGAATGGTAGCTTGATGGGGATAGCATTGAATCTATACATTACTTTGGGCAATATGGCCATTTTCATGACACTGACTCTTCCTATCTATGAGCGTGGAATGTTTTTCCATTTTTTTGTGTCCTCTCTTATTTCCTTGAGCAGTGGTTTGTAGTTCTCCTTGAAGAGGTCCTTCACATCCCTTGGAAATTGTATTCCTAGGTATTTTATTCTCCTTTTAGCAATTGTGAGTGGGAGTTCACTCATGATTTGGCTCTCTATTATGGGTGTATAGCAATGCTTGTGATTTTAGCACATTGATTTTATATCCTGAGACTTTGCTGAAGTTGCTTATCAGCTTAAGGAGATTTGGGGCTCAGATAATGGAGTTTTCTAAATATACAATCATATCGTCTGCAAACAGAGACAATTTGACTTCCTCTCTTTTTATTTGAATACCTTTATTTCTTTCTCTTGCCAGATTGCCCTGACCAGAACTTCCAATACTATGTTGAATAGGAGTGGTGAGACATCATTTTAATAGATCAAATTTTATTTCATATTTCAAAAATCTTAAAAACAAAAATATAATCTTTTGGGTTAAAATGTGAAAACATATATCTACATTTCCTCTCTCCTGAAACCGCATTAAAGAAAAAATTTAAATAAAGAATAATCCTACAAATATACTGCAGAGCACAACAATATAATTTTGAAAGCTGAAAAGGCTTAGCCAAGAAGGATTCATCTCAAACCAGTAACAGTGAAAGCCAAGAAGCTGTGCAATTTACAACACAGAATTTCTGTTTAGGAACAGGCAATACCAGGTACTTTTGGTAGAGGAGTTGGTGGTCTGAGGTAAAATAAGAAAAATTTTGTTTTAAAGGCATATGTACAATGTCAAATCTCCTGTCTCCCTCAACACACCAACCCCATCCTGACAGAAAGTTTACTTTTGGAGAGAGAAAAAAGAGAATTTCTGGACTAGAAGATACTGTAAACAGTTGGGGTCATATTTATCACGTCTGCACAGTGGGAAATAATAGACTATACTTACCAATATGAATTGGTAATCACCAACAGCCTTCTCCCATTAGCTCTCAGAAATTTTACAGCCAAACCTGTACCCTTTAGACAAGTGACTAGAAGGCTTTTTCCTGGAAATCTGACCAGCCCAAGAGGGTGCAGGAAAAGGCGAGGGGGTTGGAGTTTCTTTAAGAAATGGTCTCATTGTCCTGGCCAGAACTTCCAATACTATGTTGAATAGAAGTGGTGAGAGAGTAAGGCATTTTTGTCTTGTGCAGGTTTTCAAGGAGAATGCTTCCAGCTTTTGCCCATTCATTATGATATTGGCTGTGAGTTTGTCATAAATAGCTCTTATTTGAGGTATGTTCCATCAACACCTAGTTTACTGAGAGTTTTTAACATGAAGGGATGTTGAATTTTATCGAAGCCCTTTTCTGTGTCTATTGAGATAATCATGTAGGTTTTTCTCTTTAGTTCTGTTTATGTGATGAATTACATTTATTGATTTGCATATGTTGAACCAGTCTTGCATCCTGGTGATGAAGCTGACTTGATCATGGTGAATAAGCTTTTTGACGTGCTGCTGGATTCGGTTTGCCAGTATTTTATTGAGGATTTTTGCATTGATGTTCATCAGAGATATTGGCCTGAAGTTTTGTTTTTTTGTTGTATCTCTGCCAGGTTTTGGTATCAGGATGATGCTGGCCTCATAAAATGAGTTAGGGAGTAGTCTCTCCTTTTCAATTATTTGGAATTGTTTTAGTAAAAATGGTACCGGCTCTTCTTTGTACATTTGAATACAACTGTAAATCTGTCTGGTCCTAGGCTTTTTTTGGTTGGTAGGCTATTAATTACTGCCTCAATTTTAGAACTTTTTAGTGGTCTATTCTGGTATCCAATTTCTTCCTAGTTCAGTCTTGGGAAGATGTATGTGTCCACTTGCTCTTTGAATATTTGACAATAACTCAAAAATCTCTTAAGTTTAATTAGATTTCATTTGTCCTCCCATTCTTAATCATGAGCAGGCAGCCAAGAATCATCAGAAATTTGAGGAAAACTTGTAACCTGGAAGACTTTAAAAATAGTATACAATGACAATAAAAGGTCTGATATTCAGCATTCCCCAAGTGCCAATTAAATTGAAATATGGTAATCTGGCTAAAATTGACTTTTTTTTTTTTGAGGCAGGGTCTTGCTCTTGTCACCCAGGCTGGAGTGCAGTGGCCCTATCATAGCTCACTACACCCTTAAACTCCTTGGTTCAAGCAATCCTCAGCCTCCCAGTGATCTTTGTTATAGGCAGCCTGATGAATTTCTATGGCATGGAAGATTGATTAAACGATGTCTTTCATTCTTAATAAAGTTCTGCAGTCCAAAAAAAGGTATACAAAAAAAGAAAAAAATTGAAAACATGGAGGGAGAATAAACTTCAAAAATATAGTTTTCATCTCCTTGAAGAGATGTGAGGAGATATTGATGCCATAAAACTGTAGAAAATGCAATAAAACAGCACTTAGAAATTCAATTCATACAGCAGAAATTTTTAAATATCAATGAAAGACTGAAAAGTCTTCTAGATATATCTCTATGATATGTGATTTAAATACTATACTATACTACATCTAGATAATATATGTTCAAAAAGGAGAGAAAAGAAATGGAAGAAAATCATATAAGAAATGCTAAAGGAAAGTTTAACAGAAAGTAAGAATGTGAGTTTCCAGATTAAAAAATTACACCAAATGCCCAACTTAATGATTTTAAATAGCAATTCTGGATGCTTGAAGTAGTGAAGCAATGACTTTCAAATTATGAAAAGAAATCACTCTATGACCAGCCAAACTATTAGCTAATTTTGATGATATTTATTAATGTTTCAGACATAAAATGTATTTTAAAATGTACCTTATAGATAGCCATAAAGATAAGTGGAATATAAAGAGAGAACCCAGAAATAAAACTTCATATATATGGTTAATGGTTATTTACAAAAGTGCCAGGAACAGTCAGTGGAGAAAGGACAGTCTTCGACAAATGGTATTGGAAAAAACTGGCTGTCCACAATGCAAAAGAATGAAGTTCGGCCATTACCTTAAAAAATACTTAAAAAGTAACTAAAAATGTATCAAAGACCAAAATGTATGACCTAAAATTCTAAAATTCTTAAGAGAAAACATGGGAGGAAATCTTGATGACATTGAATTTGACAATGAATTCTTGAACATGACACCAAAAGCACAGGCAACAAAAGTAAATATACAAAAATAAACTGCATAGAATTTTAAAACTTCTGTTCATCAAAGACATGATCAACAGAGTGAAAAGGCAACCTATAGAATTAAAACAATGCCTGCAAATTATATATCTGATAAGGGTTAATATCCAGAATAAAGAACTTCTCAATGATAACAAAAACTTGATTCAGCAAAAGACTTAAATAGATATTTTTCTAAAGAAGAGATACAAATCAGAACAAGCACAGGAAAAAATGCTCAGCATCACTAATCATTAAAAAATGCAAATCAAAACCATAATGAGATAACACCTCACATCCATTTGGATGGCTGCTATCAAAAAGCAAACAGATAAACAAAATAAGTGCTATGATGATATGAAGAAATTAGAAACCTTATACACTGTTGGTAGGAAGGTAAATGGTTCAGCTGCTATTAAAAAAACAGTATGAAGATTCCTCAAAAAATTAAAAATAGGACTACCATATGATCCAGCAATCCCACTTCTGTGTATATACCCAAAATAATTAAAAGTGGGATCTTGGAAATATATTTGTATATCTATGCTCATAAGCTGAACTAATTGCAGTAGCCAAAAGTAGGAGCAACACAAATGCTCATTGACAAATGAATGGATAAACTAAATGTGGTATGTACATACAATGGACTCTTATGCAGCCTTTAAAAAGAAGAAAATTCTGACATGCTATAACATGGATGAACCTTGAGGACATTATGCTAAGGGAAATAATCCAGTCACCAAAAAAGTCAATGACTGTATGATTCCACAGATATGAAATACCCAGTGTAGTCAAATTCATGGAGACAAAAAGTGAAAGGATGGTTTCCGGGGGATGGGAGATAGGGAAATGAGGAGTTGTTTATAGAACACAAAGTTTTAGTATTGCAAGATGAAAAGAATTCTAGAGATTGGCTGCACAACAGTGAGAATGAACTTACTATTGAGCTGTACATTTAAAAATGGTTAAGATGGTAAAATGTCATTTATATATATTACCACAATTTAATTTTTTTAAAAAAATTAAATGTACCCATTATTCAGTATCTCTTTAAAAAGTATGAAATTCTTAAAAGGTAATAGAATAACTCCATTAAATTGCTCTTCCTCTTCCTTTCCATGGGAATCAGCCAAGGAGACAAGGAGGAGGGAGGAATGAAGAGGCACTGAGAAGGCACCCAATTTGTATCCTGCACCTGAACGGAAAAAATGACATTGTTAGGACAGGTGCTAAAATTTTAATGAGATCTGTTGATTTGATGCTATTCATGTGCTAAAGGCAATTTCCTTTCTTTTTTGGCAATAGTTTTTAGTGCTATCAGTTTCTTTCTAAGTATTCCATGCGCTGCATTTCACAAATTTTGGTATGTTTTCATTTTAATTTAGTTAAAATTTATTAATTTCTCTTTTGATTTATTTTTTGACTTATAGGTTATTTAAGAGTGTATATTATAGTTTCCTAATGTTTGAGAACTTTCCAGATATTTTTTAGTTATTGATTTATAATCAATTTTTACTGTTAGAAGTCTTTCAAGGCAGTAATCTGAGACAATTTAGGGCTCATCTTGTTCGTTTCCCTCACTCAGGAATCACTGTCCTTCATTGTCCGATGTCTAACATCATGAAAAATAGTGATTCACATATTTTGTTTGATTTAGTTGTTTTAGGCAAGGGAGAAAATTCTGTCCATGTTACTTGACATTAGCCATAACAAGCTTCCTGAGACTCCACCTAAATTCTTATTTTTAAAAGATTGATTTAGCTGTTTATAGACTTTTATTGCTCCAAACACATTTAGAATTATTCAGATTCTCTTCTATGTTTATGTCTGATGAATATAACTAACATTTTAATATTTTCTCTGTGGAAATTTTTATATATTCTTGGTTAGATTAATTCCCAAATACTTTATAGTTTCTGTTTTTAAGAATTATTATTGCTGGTGCAAGAAATACTACTAATTTTGCGGATTCATCTTGCATTCAGCAGTGATTCTAACCACTTTTATTAATTCTAAGAGCTTGTTGATTTGGTTGGTGTTTCTAGGTAGATGACTATATAATCTGCATATTATATCTTTCATTTCAATATGTATATCTCAATTATTTTAAGGCAATTTTTATTTAATATTTTAAGGTAATATTCAAGATTTTGGTACTAAAATAAATGCACATAAAGCTTCTCCACTGAATGCAATATTCAGGAAAAAATGTATGTTTGGCATTTAATCTTTACCAAGAAGTTTCTTTGTAGTCCCTCTTTGCTAAGAGTTTTTATTATTTAAAAAGGTATTAAATTTTTCAAATGATTTTTGTACACCAATTGAGATAAGCCCACGATTTTTATTTACTATTAATTTTATTGACAGATTTCTTTTTTGAGTTATCCTTGCTTTTGTGGAATAAACATCACTTAATATAGATATACTACTTTTTTAACTGACACATAATTGTACATATTTGTGGAGTACATAGTGATGTTTTGATAAATGTAATGCATAGTGGTCAGATAAGATTAATTATGATATCAAACACATCATTTACTTCTGTTGAGAACATTCAATATCCTCCTTCTGCTTGAAACTATATATTGTTAACTATAATCATCCTACAGTGCTATAAACTACTAGAACTTATTCCTCCTATATAGCTGTAATTCTGCATCCTTTAATAAATATTTCCCTAATTGTCCCTTGCTACTATGCTTTCTAGCCTCTCGTATCCTCTGTTCTACTTTTGCTTCTGTAAAATTAACGTTTCTTAGCTTCCGCATGAGTGAGAAGATGCAGTGTTTAACTTTCTGTTTCTGTTTTATTTCATTTAACATAATATTCTTCAGTTCCATCTGTGTTGCCACAAATGACAGGATTTCATTCTTTTTAAGGCTGAATAGTATTTCGTTGTGTATATATACCATATCTTTCTTATCCGTTTATCTGTTGTTGGACACTGGTTGATTCTGTATCTTGGCTATTGTGAACAGTGCTGCAATAAACATGGGAGTACAGCTATCTCTTCAGTATACTGATTTCCTCACTTCAGATAAATATCCAGTAGTAGGATTGCTGGATCATATGGTAGCTTCATTTTTGGTTTTTTGAGGAACCTCCATACTGTTCTCCATGGTGCCTGTACCAGTTTACCTTCTCACCAATGGTATATGGGAGTTCTCTTTTCTTTACATCCTCACCAGTATTTATCAGCTTTTGTCTGTTGCAGTTACTTACGTCCTCACCAGAATTTGTCAGCTTTTGTCTTTTTAATAATAGCCATCCTAACTGGAGTGAGATGACACCTCATTTTTGTTTTGGTTTGCATTTATCAAAAATTAGTAAAGTTGAGTATTTTTTATATCTGTATACCTTCATTTAAGAAATACCTGTTTAGATTTTTTAATTGGATTATTTGTTTTGTTGCTGTTGATATATTTGAGTTCCTTGTATATTCTGGATATTAATCCCCTGTTGGAGGAATAGTACCAAATATTTTCTTCCATTTTGTACGTTATGTTTTCACTCTGTTGGCTGTTTCCTTGTCTGTGCAGAAAGTTTTTAGTTTAATATAACCCTATTTGTTTATTTTTGCTTTTGTTGCCTGTGCTTTTAAAGTCTTACTTATAAAATTTTTTCCCAGACCAAATGTACTGAAACATTTTACCTATGTTTTCTTCTAGTAGTTTTATAGTTTTGCATCTTATATTTAGGCTTTTAATCCATTTAGAGTTGATTTTATATAGGGTGGACATCCAGTTTTCTCAGAACCATATATTGAAGACACTGTTCTTTCCCCAGTGAATGTTCTTGGCACCCTTGTCAAAAACCAGCTGACTGTTGATGGTGTGTGGATTAATTTCTGGCTGGATTCTCTATTCTGTTCCATTGTTCTGTGTCTGTTTTTATGTCAGTACCATGCTATTTTGGCTACTAGAGCTTTGTAGTATATTTTGAAGTCTGGTAGTGTGATATCTCCAGCTTTGTTCTTTTTGCTCAGGATTGCTTTGGCATCTGTAATGTTTTGTAGTTCCAAATAAATTTTAGAATCTTTTTTTCTATTTCTGTGTGAAGTGCAATTTGTATTTTCATAGGGATTGCATTGAACCTGTAGATTGCTTTGGGAAGTATAGTCATTTTAACAATATCAAGTCTCCCAGTCCATGAGCATGGTATGTCTTTCCATTTGTTTTATTCTCATCGATTTCTTTCTTCAGTGTTTTGAGGATCTTTCATCTCCATGGTAAAAGGTATTACTAGGTATTTTTGGTAGCTATTATAAATGGGATCACCTTCTTGAGTTCTGTTTCAGCTAGTCCATCATTCATTTCTATAGAAATGTTATACACGTTGATTTTTACATGTTGTTTTACATATGCTGATTTCATATCCTGTGATTTTACTAAATTTATTATTAGTTCTAACAGTTTTTTGCTAGAGTCTTTAGGGTTTTCTATATATAATATGATGTTATATATAATAAACATAAAATAAAACATATAAATGTTTTCTATATATAATGTGTTAAACACAGATAATTTACCTTCCTCTTTTTCATTTTGGATACCCTTTATTTCTTTCTCTTGCCTTATTGCTCTGGCTAAGACTTTCAATAGCATGTGGAATAAGAGTGGTGAGAATAGGCATCCTGGTTGTGTTCCAGTTCTTAGAGGAAAAGCTTTCAGCTTTTCCCCATTCAGTATGATGGTACATTTGGGGTTGTCATATATGGCCTTTATGATGTTGAGGTACTTTCCTTCTTTATCTAATTTATTTATTATGAAGAGGTGTTGTATTTTATCAAATGATGTTTCTGCATCTCTTAAGATAATCATATAGTTTTTGTCCTTCATTATGCTGATATAATATATCACATTTATTGAATTGCATGTGTTGAACCATCCTTGCATCCATGGGATAAATCCCACATGATCATAGTAAATTATCTTTTTGATGTGTTGTTGGATTTGGTTTGCTGGTATTTTGTTGAGAATTTTTGCATCTATGTTCATCAGGAATATTGACCTGTAGTTTTCTGTTTTTGTTGTGTCCTCTTCTGGTTTTGGTATCAGGGTAATGCTGGCCTCATAGAAGGAGTTAGAAAGAATTCCCTCTGCTTCCATTTTTTGGAATAGTTTGAGAATTGTTATTAATTCCTCTTTAAAAGTTCAGTAGAATTCAACAGTGAAGCCATCTGGTCCTGAATTTCTCTTTGTTGGGTGGCTTTATTACTGATGCAATATCATTACTTGCTATTGGTCTGTTTATCTCCTTTTTTGTTTCTGATTTTATTTATTTTGGGTATGTCTTTTTCTTAGGTTAACTAATGGCTTGTCAATTTTGTTTATATTTTTAAAAAAACAACTTTTTGTTTCATTGATCTTTTGTTTGCTTTTTTTTTTTTTTTTTTTAGATGGAGTCTTGTTCTGTCGCCCAGGCTGGAATGCAGCGGTGCGATCTCACCTCACTGCAACCTCCACCTCCTGGATTCAAATGATTTCCAGCTAATTTTCTTTTTTTTATTTTTAGGAGGGACAGGGTTTCACCATGTTGGCCAGGCTGCTCTCAATCGCCTAACCTCAAGTGATCCAGCTGTCTCAGCCTCCAAAAGTGCTAGGATTACAAGTGTTTGCTTTTATAGTCTCAATTTTGTCTGTTTCTTCTCTAATCTTTATTATTTTTTTTCCTATTGTTTTGGGTTTGGTTTGTTCTTGCTTTTCTAATTCCTTGACATGTATCATTAAGTGGAAATCTTCCCACTCGTGACATTTGCATTTATTGATATAAACTTGCCTCTTAATACTGGTTTTGCTGTGTCCCATATGTTTTGCTGTGTTGTGTTTTCATTTGTTTCAATGAATTTTTTAATTTTCCTCTTAATTTCTTCCTTCACCCCCTGGTTATTCAGGAACTTTTCATTTAATTTCCATTCAAAACTATTTCTATAGTTTTAAATTTTTTTGATTTCTGGTTTTTTTCCATTGTGGTCAAACAAAATGCTTGATATGATTTCAATTTTTTTGATATTTTGAGACTTGTTTTATGCTCTAATATATAATTAAACCCAGAGAATGTCCTATGTGCTGATGAAAAGAATGTGTGCTCTGCAATTGTTGGATAAATGTTCTGTAAATGTCTCAGGATCATTTGGTCTGTGATGCAGTTTAAATTTGATGTTTTGTTTTGTTTTGTTTTTTGTCAATTTTCTATCTAGATGACCTGTTCAGTGCTGAGTGTGGTATAAAGTCCCTAACTATTATCATATTGGGACCTATCTCTCCCTTTAGATTTAATATTTGGTTTATATATCTGGGTGAGCCAGTGTTGGGTGCATATAAATTTATAATTGTTATATTCTCTTCCTGAATTGATCCCTTTATTACTATATAAGGTAATCATTTGTATACTTTTTTACACATTTTGACTCAAAGTCTGCTTTGCCTAATGTAAGTGTATCTATTCTTGCTTGATTTTGGTTTCCATTTGCATGAAATATCTTTTTTATTACCTTTATTTTCAGTCTATGTGTGACTTTAGAGGTGAGATGAGTTTCTTGTAGGCAGCATATAATTAAGTCTTTCTAAATTCATTCATCCAGTCTATTTCTTTTAATTGGATAATTCAATCCACATAATAATAATCCAAGGCTATTATTGATAGGTGAGGACTTACTCATCATTTTATGAATAGTTTTCTGGTTATTTTGTATATCCTTTGTTCTTTACTTCCACTTGCATTGTTCATTTTTGCGGTTAAGCTGTTTTCATAGTGATAAAGTTTGGTTTTTTTCTCTTTATCCTTTGTGTATCAGCTCTATCAGTGAGTTTTATAATTTTGCATGTTTTCATAATGGCAGTTGTGATACTCAGTGTCAACTTGATTGGATTGAAGGATGCAAAGTATTGATCCCGGGTGTGTCTGTCAGGGTGTTGCCAAAGGAGATTAACATTTGAGTCAGTGGACTGAGAAAGACAGACACACTCTTAATCTGGGTGGGCACCATCTAATCAGCTGCCAGTGTAGCTAGAATATAAAGCAGGTAGAAAAATATGAAAAGACTAGACAGGCCTAGCCTTCCAGCCTACATCTTTCTCCCATTCTGGATGCTTCCTGCACTCGAACATTGGACTCCAAGTTCCTCAGTTTTGGGACTCAGACTGGCTCTCCTGGCTCCTCATCTTGCAGACAGCCTACTGTGGGACCTTGTGATCATATGAGTTTATATTTAATAAACTTCCATGTATATATCATATTAATATATATATCCTATTTATATATATCCTGTTTATATGTATATCCTATATATATCCTATTAATATATAGGAGATATATATCCTATTAATATATAGGAGATATATATCCTATTAATATATAGGAGATATATATATATCTCCTATTAATATATAGGAGATGTATATATATCTCCTATTAATATATAGGAGATATATATATATATCTCCTATTAATTCTGTCCCTCTAGAGAACCCTAATACAGCAGTTATTGTCTTTTTACTTCCAAATATAAGACTGTCTTGAGAATTTTTTGTAAGGCCAGTCTAGCAGTGATAAATTCTCTTAGTTTCTATTTTATTTTTATTTCTCCTCCATTTATGAAGGATAGATTTGCTGGGAATAATATTCTTGATTGGAAGTATTTTTCTTTCAGTAATTTGAATATATCCTTCCATTCTCTCCTGGCTTATAAGGCTTCTGCTGAGAAATCTGCCATTAGTCTAATGGAGATCCCCTTATATGCAACTTGATGCTTTCCTCTTGCTGTTTTTAGAATTCTTTCTTTGCTTTGACTTTTGTCAATTTAACTGTTACGTGTCTCAGAGAGGACCTGTTTAGGTTAAATCTATTTGGGTACTTTTGAGTATCCAGAATCTAGATGTTTAAAAGAGTGGTCTTTTAAAAAATCAGGCAAATCTCTTTTGATAGACTAAAGGCCTAAATGATCTTTAGCACGGGGCCAAATATCTTCTCTGTATCATTTCCTTCATGGGTCTTTTTTAAGGTCTTTAATCATATTCTACAAAATACTTGAGAATACTACTTTTCAGGTATTTTTTGAGAATACTACTTCTCAAAACTGTTAAGATCACTTAATAAAAGGAAAAAGGGGGAAAGAATCTATCTATCCCCCTTTTATCACAACCAAGAAGTATCTAAGAAGCTGTAACATCTAAATGTAATATGGTATACGATATGAGATTCTGGAATAGAAAGAGGACATGAGGTAAAATATTTTACCTCTAGAATAGAAAGAGGACATGAGGTAAAACATTTTAAAATCTGCACAAAATACGGACTTTAGTCAATAATAATGTATCAGTATTGTTTCACTAGTTGAGACAAATTGACCATACCAATGTAATGTATTATGCATACTACTGTAAATTTCCCAATAGGGAAAATGAATTGTGGAGTATAAGAGAACATTCTACACTCTTTGCCACTTTTCTATAAATGTAATTTTATTTTTAAATAATCTAAAAAATAAAAACAAAATAAAATGGCTTTTTAAAAATAATAAAATAAAATCACTAGAAACACATAGGAAAAAGTACACTGAAGCATGCAATGTAGATACTGATATGACCATTCAGATTAAAAATAGCTAGGTGAATTTTAAGAATTACAAATATATAAAGAATTATAAGAAGCCATTTCATTTATTCCTCTTCCCTGAGATAATACCAAATGTAGATCAGTACTATGTTTTAAAGCCTTCAATAGAAGACTCAAGGCTTCCCTTAGTTGATTACTATAATTTTTAAGTTCTTTTACTGTCCTTTTTAAAATTCTTCCTCACAATCTAATTAAATTCATGATACTTTAACTTCAGCTCATCTTTGTTTTGATTGTTCTTAATGAAGATATGTATGTGGAATATTATGTTATATTTTAGATAAATGCTATGCAAATACTGGAACTCAATTATGAAAATGACCTTTAGTCTTAAGGCCAAGCAATGTATGTTCTTGTACTTTTCCCTGATGGATCATGTTTTCTTTTTTTTTTTAATTTTATTATTATTATACTTTAACTTTTAGGGTACATGTGCATAATGTGCAGGTTTCTTACATATGTATACATGTGCCGTGTTGGTGTGGTGCACCCAGTAACTCGTCATTTAGCATTAGGTATATCTCCTAATGCTATCCCTCCCTCCTCCCCCACCCCACAACAGTCCCCAGAGAGTGATGTTCCTCTTCCTGTGTCCATGTGTTCTCATTGTTCAATTCCCACCTATGAGTGAGAACATGTGGTGTTTGGTTTTTTGTCCTTGCAATAGTTTGCTGAGAATGATGATTTCCAGTTTCATCCATGTCCCTACAAAGGACATGAACTCATCATTTTTTATGGCTGCATGGTATACCATGGTGTATATGTGCCACATGTTCTTAATCCAGTCTATCGTTGTTGGACATTTGGGTTGGTTCCAAGTCTTTGCTATTGTGAATAGTGCTGCAATAAACATACGTGTGCATGTGTCTTTATAGCAGCATGATTTATAATCCTTTGGGTATACACCCAGTAATGGGATGGCTGAGTCAAATGGTATTTGTAGTTCTAGATCCTTGAGGAATCACCACACTGACTTCCACAATGGTTGAACTAGTTTACAGTCCCACCAACAGCGTAAAAGCATTCCTATTTCTCCACATCCTCTCCACACCTGTTGTTTCCTGACTTTTTAATGATTGCCATTCTAACTGGTGTGAGATAGTATCTCATTGTGGTTTTGATTTACATTTCTCTGATGGCCAGTGATGCTGAGCATTTTTTCATGTGTTTTTTGGCTGCATAAATGTCTTCTTTTGAGAAGTGTCTGTTCATATCCTTTGCCTACTTTTTGATGGGGTTGTTTGTTTTTTTCTTGTAAATTTGTTGGAGTTCATTGTAGATTCTGGATAATAGCCCTTTGTCAGATGAGTAGGTTGTGAAAATTTTCTCCCATTTTGTAGGTTGCCTGTTCACTCTGATGGTAGTTTCTTTTGCTGTGCAGAAACTCTTTAGTTTAACTAGATCCCATTTGTCAATTTTGGCTTTTGTTGCCATTGCTTTTGGTGTTTTAGACATGAAGTCCTTGCCCATGCCTATGTCCTGAATGGTATTGCCTAGGTTTTCTTCTAGGGTTTTTATGGTTTTAGGCCTAACATGTAAGACTTTAATCCATCTTGAATTAATTTTTGTATAAGGTGTAAGGAAGGGATCCAGTTTCAGCTTTCTACATATGGCTAGCCAGTTTTCACAGAACCATTTATTAAATAGGGAATCCTTTCCCCATTGCTTCTTTTTGTTATGTTTGTCAAAGATCAGATGGTTGTAGATATGTGGCATTATTTCTGAGGGCTCTGTTTTGTTCCATTGATTTATATCTCTGTTTTGGTACCAGTACCATGCTGTTTTGGTTACTGTAGCTTTGTAGTATAGTTTGAAGTCAGGTAGCGTGATGCCTCCAGCTTTGTTCTTTTGGCTTAGGATTGACTTGGTGATGCAGGCTCTTTTTTGGTTCCATATGAACTTTAAAGTAGTTTTTTCCAATTCTGTGAAGAAAGTCATTGGTAGCTTGATGGGGATGGCATTGAATCTATAAATTACCTTGGGCAGTATGGCCATTTTCACGATATTGATTCTTCCTACCCGTGAGCATGGAATGTTCTTCCATTTGTTTGTATCCTCTTTCATTTCATTGAGCAGTGGTTTGTAGTTCTCCTTGAAGAGGTCCTTCGTGTCCCTTGTAAGTTGGATTCCTAGGTATTTTTCTTCTCTTTGAAGCAATTGTGAATGGGAGTTCACTCACGATTTGGCTCTCTGTTTGTCTGTTTTTGGTGTATAAGACTGCTTGTGATTTTTGTACATTGATTTTGTATCCTGAGACTTTGCTGAAGTTGCTTATCAGCTTAAGGAGATTTCGGGCTGAGACGATGGGGTTTTCTAGATATATAATCATGTCATCTGCAAACAGGGGCAATTTGACTTCCTCTTTTCCTAATTGAATACCCTTCATTTATTTCTCCTGCCTGATTGCCCTGGCCAGAACTTCCAACACTATGTTGAATAAGAGTGGTGAGAGAGGGCATCCCTGTCTTGTGCCAGTTTTCAAAGGGAATGCTTCCAGGATCATGTTTTCTAAGTTTTTAATCTTCATAATATTCTTCGAAACTTTTTTATTAGAAAGGCTCAACAGTTAAAAGGAACAAACTATTTAACAGACTTGCAGCATTTTAATGGCATTGCTAAATTTCATCATGCAGATTTGCCCTTTTCTTAAGCCATCCTCAGACTTCTGCAGTTGAAAAGAAAATGCCAAAAGTTTGCCCTAAGTAGTGAAAATTATTTTCTGTCATTGAAATGGTATCTCTCTCAAAAATAATACTGTTCAATTTGAAACATCACCATAGCTCTTCCAAAACCAAGAATATAGCATTCAAAATGCATTATTTGACCTACTTTGGTACATGATAATTAGGGTATCAAAGACAATACAGACCTTAATAAATAATAAACTAACTGCATAAAATGAACCAATTAGTTTTCAAAATTTTCAGTTTGTTTTTAAATAGATTCACTGGCATCTCTTTTTATTATCACTTATGTTGGACAATGGATATGTCTGGTGACAAATTACAATATCACAAGAGTCAATTCAGGTAAATTGATCTAAAATATAATTATTTTGGCTTTCTAAACAATTTAATATTGGTTTCTCTGAAACTTATGAAGTTGACTTATTTATGTGTTAAAGATAAAAAGTCACAGGGCTTGCTTGTCCCCTTATGGGGACAACCCATATATGCCATACACAGTGCCCAAGAGGTTCCCATTGGCATTGAACTCCAGTTGCCCACAATGGCAGTCTGCTCATTGATGCACTTATTAGCTTATTTTTCTTTGGTACTAGTCAGGATTCTCCAGATAAACAAAATCAATTGGATGGATGGATGCATGAATAGAGAGAGAGAGAGACATAAATATAGAGAGACAGAGAGATAAAGGAAGAGAGAAAAGAGAAAGATTTATTATAGGAATTTCCTCACATGATTATGGAGGCCAAGAAATCCCACCCTTTGCCATCTGCAAGCTGGAGAACCAGGAAGGCTAGTTGTATTAATGTGTTCTCATGCTGCTATGAAGAAATACCCAAGGCTGGGTAATTTATAAAGGAAAGAGGTTTAACTGACTCACAGTTCAGCATGGCTGGGGAGGCCTCAGGAAACTTACACTCATGGCAAAAGAGGAAACAAACATATCCTTCTTTACAACGTGGCAGGTAGGAGAATGAGCAAATAGCCAAGCAAAGGGGGAAACCCCTAATAAAATCATCATATCTTGTGAGAACTCATTCACTATCACAACAACAGTATGAAGGAAACTGCCCCCATGATTCAATTATACCCACCTGATCCCACCCTTGACATGTGGGGTGATTACAATTCAAGATGAGGTTTAGGTGGGGACACAGCCAAATCATATTATTCCACCCTTGGCCCCTTTCAAATCTCATGTCCTCACATTTCAAAACACAATAATGTCTTTCCAGCAGTCCCCCAAAGTCTTATTTCAGCATTAACTCAAAAGTCCACAGTCAAAAGTCTCATCTGAAACAAGGCCAGTCCCTTCTGCCTATGAACTTGTAAAATCAAAAGCAAGTTAGTTACTTCCAAGATACAATAGGGATACAGACATCAGGTAAATACATCCATTCCAAATGGGAGAAATTGGCCAAAACAAATGTGTTACAGGCCTCATGCAAATCTGAAATCCAATAGGGCAGTCATTAAATTGTAACATTCCAAAGTGATCTCCTTTAACTCCATCTCTCACATCCTGGTCACACTGATGTGAGAGGTAGGCTCCCAGGGGCTTGGGCAGCTCTGCTCCTGTGGCATTGCAGGGTACAATCCCACTCCCAGCTACTTTCATGGGTTTGCACTGTCTGCAGCTTTTCCAGGCACATAGAGATAGTTGTTGGTGGATCTACCATTCTAGGGTCTGGAGGACGGTGGCCCTCTTCTCACAGCTCCACTAGGCAATGCCCCAGTGGAGACACTGTGGGTGGGCTCCAACCCCACATTTCCCTTCCACACTGCCCTAGAAGAGGTTCTCTGTGAGGGCTCCACCCCTGCAGCAAACTTCTGCCTGGACATCCAGGCATTTCCATATATCCTCTGAAATCGAGGCCAAGGTTCCTAAACCTCAGTTCTTGACTTCTGTGCACCCACAGGCTCAACACCATGTGTAAGTCACCAAGGCTTGGGGCTTGCATTCTCTGAAGCAATAGCCTGAGCTGTACATTGGCCCCTTTTAACCACAGCTAGAGCTGAAGCAGCTGGGGACACAGGGCACAATGTCCTGAGGCTGCACACAGCAGGGGGCCCTAGGCCCAGCCCAGGAAACCATTTTTTCCCCCTAGGCCTCTAGGCGTGTGATGGGAAGTGCTGCTGTGAAGGTCTCTGACATGCCCTGGAGACATTTTCCCCATTGTCTTGGTGATTAACATTTGGCTTCTCTTTACTTATGCAAATTTCTGCAACTGGCTTGAATTTCTCCCCAGAAAATCGGTTTTTCTGTCACATGGTCAGGTTGCAAATTTTTCAAACTTTTATGCTCTGCTTCCTCTTGAATGCTTTGCCACTTAGAAATTTCTTCTGCTAGATACCCTAAATCATCTCTCTCAAGTTCAAAGTTCCACAGATCTCTAGGGCAGGGGCAATATGCTGCCATTCTCTTTGCTAAAGCATAACAAGAGTCACCTTTGCTCCAGTTCACAATGAGTTTCTCATCTGTATATGAGACCACTTCAGCCTGGAGTTGATTGTCCATATCACTATTAGCATTTTGGTCAAAGCCATTCAACAAGTCTCTAGGAAGTTCCAGACTTTCCCACATTTTTCTATCTTCTTCTGAGTCCTCCAAACTGTTTCAACATCTGCCTGTTACCCAGTTCCAAGGTCACTTCCATATTTGCATGTATTTTTATAGCAGCACCCCACTCTCTGCAGTACCAATTTACTATATTATTCTGTTCTCACACTGCAAATGAAGACATACCTGAGACTGGGTAATTTATAAAATAAAGAGGTTTAATTGACTCTCAGTTCAGCATGGCTGGGGAGGCCTCAGTAAACTTACTGTCTTGTGGAAAGGGAAACAAACACATCCTTCTTCATGTGGTGGCAGGAAGGAGAAGAATGAGAAAATAATAGCCAAGTGAAGGGGAAGCCCCTTATAAAACCAACAGATCTCATGAAAACTCACTATCATGAGAACTGTATGGGGGAAACTTCCCCCATAATTCAATTATCTCCACCTGGTCCCACCCTTGACAAGTGGGGATTATAACAATTCAAGATGAGATTTTGTGTGGGGACACAGCCAAACCATATCACTGGTGGCATAATTCAGTCCCGTCTGAATGCCTGAGCAAGGAAGGGATACAGGTGTTGAGGGGGACCCAATGGTGTAAGTACCTACCCAAGTCCAAAAGCCCAAAAAACAGAAGTGCCAATGTCTGAGGGTAGGAGAGGATAGATGTCCCAGATCAATGAGGAAACAAATTTGCCTTTCCTCTGACATTCTGTTCTATTCAGTTCTTGACAGATTGGATAATGCCACCCAAGTTAGTGAAGGCAATCTTCTTTATTCCACCTATTTATCCAAATATTAATCTCTTTCATAAATACCCTCACAGACATACTCAGAAACAATGTTTTACCAGCTATCTTGGCATCACTTAGCCCAGTCAATTTGACACATAAAATTAACCACCACACCTTCCTAACAATGTTCTCTGGGATCACCTTCCAAATAAAACTACCTACCCTCAAATTCTTGTCTCAGGGTCTAATCTAAAGGAACTATCCTTATGTCAATACTTCCTTATTTTCCCTTCCATTCTCATGCCAAATGAAGGAACGTTGAACCCCCTCATTGATAGCTGTAACTATGTTTAAGTTAAATTTAAGTTATAATTATGGTATGATTTATGAAAAAGAGTTTTGCTTAATCTCCATAAGTACTATAAATTTATGAGTATAATATTAGAGAATTATATTATTAGATCTCTGATAGTTTTAGCTAAACTTTGCAATCATGTTATTAACTTTCTTTTTTTTATTAATTTTTATTTTTATTTGAAGTTCCAGGGTACATGTACAGGATGTGCAGATTTGTTACTTAGATAAATGTGTGCCATGGTAATTTGCTGCACCCCACCACCTAGGTATTAAGCCCAGAATGCACTAGCTGTTTTTCCTAATGCTCTCCCAACTCCACCCCACTCCCCCCAAAAAACCCAGTGTGTGTTGTTTCCATCCCTGTGTCCACGTGTTCTCATTGTTCAGCTCCCAATTATAAGTAAGAACATGTTGTGTTTGGTTTTCTGTTCCTGCATTAGTTTGCTGAGGATAATGGATAATGGCTTCCAGCTCCTTCTATGTCCCTGCAAAAGACGTGATCTTGTTTCTTTCTATGGCTGCATACTATTCCATGATATATATCACATTTTCTTTATTCAGTCCATCATTGATGGGCATTTGGGTTGATTCCCTGTCTTTGTTATTGTGAATAGTATTGCAATGAACATACGCATGCATGTATCTTTGTAATAGAATTATTTATATTCCCTTGGGTATATATCCAATAATGGGGTTGTTGGGTCAAATGGTACTTCTGGTTCTAGGTCTTTTGAGGAATCACACCATCTTCCACAATGGCTGAACTAATTTACATTCCCAACAACAGGGTAAAAGTCTTCCTATTTCTCCACAACCTCACCAGCATCTGTTGTTTCTTGACTTTTTAATAATTGCCATTCTGACTAGCATGAGATGGTACCCCACTGTGGTTTTAATTTGCATTCCTCTAATAATCAGTAATATTAAGATTTTTAAAACATGTTTGTTGGCCATGTTATTATAGTTAGACACGAGCTTTCAGATTTCATATGTACACAACAATACTACTTTACTTTTTTTTTTTTTGAGATGGAGCCTCACCCTGTCACCTAGGCTGGCGTGCAGTGGCACAATCTCAGCTCACTGCAACCTCTACCTCATGGATTCAAGCAATTCTCTTGCCTCAGTCTCCCAAGTAGCTGGGACTACAGGCGTTCACCACCACACCCAGCTAATTTTTTTATTTTTAGTAGAGATGGGGCTTCGCCATATGGTCCAGGCTGATCTTGAATACCTGACTTCAAGTGATCTGCCTGCCTCGACCTCTCAAAGTGCTGAGATTACAGGCATGAGCCACCACACCTGGCCTACTTTACCTTTCCTAGCATGAAATATTTTTCAAAGTATTTATTTATTCATATGTTTTATCATGATAAACATGATGGTCAGTGATCTGCATACTCATTTCATCTATTCTGAAATTTCAAGGATAGCCTCCATAAAATTAATAGCATTTTTTTCTATTGCCAACTAACTGGGCATTGAATAGAATTATAAATAGACTCATAAATATTAAATAAAATTTAACTAAATTTTTCAAATTAACTTAAAGATTTCAGTTTTATTTAAATAATCTTGACTAGGACATGTGAGAATCCATCTGTACTCTTGTTCTGGGCCTCATAGATGTCAGGAGGCTCCTGAGGAATAATAAAGACCACTTAGATCCTCAGGAACAGGATGCCTCCTCCACCTTCACAGAGCCATCATGACCACAAAATCTCTGTCATTTTTCTTTTTAGTTTTTTGGTTTTTTTTTTTCTTTTAGAGTCAGGGTCTCACTCCATTGTCCCAGCTGAAATGCAGTGGTATGATCACAGCTTACTGTAACCTTGAACTCCTGGGCTCAAGCAATCCTCCCACCTCAGCCTCTGGGTGGCTGGGACTCTAGGTGTGCATCACCATGCCCAGCATATTTTTTAGAGATGGTGTCTTGCTATGTTGCTCAGGCTGGTCTTGAACTCCCGGCCTCAAGCAATTCTCCTGCCTTAGCCTCCCTAAGTGCTGGGATTACAGGTGTAAATCACTGTGCCCAGCCTCTCTGTCATTTTACTCTGGACTTTTGATTTTTTTTTCCCACACAATTGGTATAATTTTGAAAAATGAGAGTTACTCCTCATTAAATATCCAAAGGCATCCAGTGAGTTAAATTGTCTATTCTCACCTCTCACACTGGGGGATTATTCTCTGGAAAACTTTACAAGCACACTCACGGCACCAGCAAGAGCTTCTCAATAAATCCTAGGGGAACTGATATTTGCTCCTTGTTAAATTTCTAGAAGAATGAGGAGAAAGAGACCTGATATTTGGAGAGAAGCCAAATACCAGTACATTCTTACTGTTAACTTATTTCCCAGGTGAGTTATGCTTAATAAAATAATCTTATAAAAATGTATATTAGCATTCTTTGGGAGAGAAGAATAAAAATTCAAAGAGTTAAAAATTTTCCTTTAATGAAGGGCCCCAACACTGCAGAGTAGTTACACTTCAAAGTGCTGAGGAAGCAGAAGAGACCACAAGTCTGGAACAAGCCTATTCTATTAGCCAGCAGTCATCCAGAATTTCTCCTTGCTCTCTTCCATCAAGGCATGAGTATGCAGATCTAGGCTGCCGTCTCAAGTCATAAGTTAGTCACCTATAATGCCAAAGTGGGCTTGGAAAGCAGACTGCAAGGAGAACTTGAATGTCAACATGAGGTCATAAGGAAAATCTTTTCAATCCTTTGAGACAAGAGCACACATCTAGCCTAGGTTAGTTTAAAAATGTAATTTTTATGCCCATAAACTTGGCAATTAGCAGCCACAGGCATAATTTAAAAACAATAACTGAAATAGACCAAACATGACTTCTTTGCTATAATGTTGTAGCTAATAATATTGTGGCTGGGAAGAGAGAAACCCTAGCTAATTGGAGCAGAAGAGAAGCTGATCACAGAAAGCTAGACCTGTACAAACTGTGCCTTCTCAGACCCCTTCCTAAGCACATGGCCATTCTTTTTCCAACTTAACTTTTTATTTTCTTCCTGTAAAATGTATCAGCAGAAATCTTAGTCAATGAATCTTTTATTAAATTAATAGAATAATAAACAAATTAAAATTAAAATTAAAAATGAGTGAACAGGCAACCTACAGAATGAGAGAAAATTTTTGCAATCTATCCATCTGACAAAGGGCTAATATCCAGAATCTACAAAGAGCTTAAACAAATTTACAAGAAAAAAAAAAACAACCCCATCAAAAAGTGGGCAAAGGATATGAACAGACACTTCTCAAAAGAAGACATTTATGCAGCCAACAGACACATGAAAAAATGCTCATCATCACTGGTCATTAGAGAAATGCAAATCAAAACCACAATGAGATACCACCTCACACCAGTTAGAATGGCGATCATTAAAAAGTCAGGAAACAACAGATGCTGGAGAGGATGTGGAGAAATAGGTATGCTTTTACACTGTTGGTGGGAGTGTAAATTAGTTCAACCATTGTGGAAGACAGTGTGGTGATTCCTCAAGGATCTAGAACTAGAAATACCATTTGACCCAGCAATCCTATTACTGGATATATACCCAAAGGATTATAAATCATGCTACTATAAAGACACATGCACATATATGTTTATTGCAGCACTATTCACAATAGCAAAGTCTAGGATCCAACCCAAATGCCCATCAATAATCGACTGGTAAAGAAAATGTGACACATATACACCGTGGAATACTATGCAGCCATAAAAAGGATGAGTTCATGTCCTTTGCAGGGACATGGATGAAGCTGGAAACCATCATTCTCAGCAAACTATCACAAGGACAGAAAACCAAACACCACGTGTTCTCACTTATAAGTGGGAGTTGAACAATGAGAACACATGGACACAGGGAAGGGAACAACACATACTAGGGCCTGTTGGGGGGTGGGAGGCAGGGGAGGGATAGCATTAGGAGAAATACCTAATGTAAATGACGAGCTGATGGGTGCAGCAAACCAACATGGCACGTGTATACCTATGTAACAAACCTGCACGTTCTGCACATGTACGCTAGAACTTAAAGTATAATAAAATATATATATACATATATATATGTATATATATGTTGGCACAGTATATAGCTGAAAAGTGACTGTAATATTAAAATTAATGTCAATTTATAATTTTTGTAAGTGTAAGAGATAAAAAGAAAACTAGAAAAAAAGAAAAAATAATAATTTTAAGTGTTGCAAGGTAAATCTTTCTCATCTCAGTTTCACATAGCAAAGGACCATGACAGTAACTAACCCCCTTCCTCTGTGTTATTCTTGGGGTCTTGTGGCAAAAAAGGGAAAAATATCATTAGTATTCTTATTTAAATGACGGCTTATGATTTATTAAAATATTCATGAAAGAAATTGATGCCGTAAAAATAGTTTTAAATGAGGTATCCAAAGTATGGATGATGCAAGTCTAATTTTATTGCCTTTCAGTGCATATATATACACAACAAACGATATTTACCTAGAGTAAGACACCAAGCATATATTGAACTTTAATTTCTCCAACGTAATGTATGACAGCTAGAAATTAAAACGAATATTAATGATGCAGTATGACGATGGAGATAAATATACTTCTATTACTTTTCTTATACCACATCCCCAAGTCTTGCCTGACAGCATCTTTAGAGTCAGGGTCTCACTCCATTGTCCCAGCTGAAGTGCAGTGGTATGATCACAGCTTACCGTAGCCTTAAACCCCTGGGCTCAAGCAATCCTCCCACCTCAGCCTCTCGGTAGCTGGGAGTATAGGCATATACCACCATGCCCAGCCAATTTTCTTTATTTTCTCCAGAAAGCCTGCCCTGACCCCAAGTCTGCAAGAGGCATCCCCACATATTCTTCTAGCTTATAAAAACCTGCACCTCCCACATGACTGTTTCTTTCTCAGTGGATCACAAGTTCTTGTTTACCTTCTGAAATCCCTACTTGCCAGCACACTCTGAGAAGTCAGAGACCATGTCAGTCTCCTTGTCTCTACTATCTCCAACATCTCCCAAAGTGCCTGTCACGCAGTAGGTATTGCCCAAATATTTGTTAAGCAAAAATGTCCTTAGTTACATTTAATTATTGACCTTTGATTATCTACCTCATAATCTTTGTTGAATCACATTTTTTTGCTTATCAGGCCATCATATACACATTTTCCAAATGTGTATATATAGTATTCTATTGGAATAGAATACTACATATAGTATTCCAATATTATCCTATTGGAATACTACTTAGCCTTTACAAAGAAGGAAATCCTGTCATTTGTGACAACAGGGATGAACCTGGAGGATATTATATTAAGTGAATAAGTTAGAAACAGAAAGCCAAATACCACATGTGTCACTCGTGTGGAAAAGTTGATTGCACAGAAGTAGAGAGAAGAATGATGGTTACCAGGTGCTGGAGCAGTGTTTTTGACAGGAGCATGGGAAGATAATAGTCAAAGGATACAAAATTTCAGTTAGGAGGAATAATTTGAAGAGATCTATTATACAACATGGTGACTATAGTTAATAATAACATATTACATTCTGGAAAAATGCTAGGAGAGTAGATTTTAAGAGTTCTCACCACAAAAATGACAATCATGTGAAGTAATGCAAATGTTAATTATCTTGATGTAGCCATTCCACAATGTATGTATATATTTCAAAATATTATGTTGTACACAATAAATATATATCATATTACATCAATTTTAAAATAATACAAAAAAATCTTTAAAAGACACATCACAAATGATAAGGTAGCTAAATCTACTGTCAAAAAAAGTGTAACTGTTTGTTGTCATTAGAAAAATGCAAATCAAAACCACAATAAGATACCATCTCACACCAATCAGAATGACTATTATGAAAAAGTCAAAAAATAACAGATGCTGGCAAAGTTTCAGAGAAAAGGAGACCAGAGGAATAAAAATCATTCTACCATAAAGACACATGCACACAAATGTTCATTGCAACACTGTTCACAATAGCAAAGACATGTAATCAACCTAAAAGCCTATCAATGAGAGACTGGATAAAGAAAATGTGTTACATATATGCCATGGAATATTATGTAGCCATAAAAAAGAACAAGATCATGTATTTGGCAGGAATAAGTGGGAGCTAAATGGTAAGAACTTATGTACACAAAGAAGGAAACAACAGACACTGGGGTTTACTTGAGGGAAGACAGTGGGAGGAGGGAGAAGAGCAGAAATGGTAACTATTGGGCACTCAGCTTAATGCCTGAATGATGTAATAATATGTACCATAAGCCCAATGACACGTGTTTATCTATGTGACAAACCTTCACATGTACCCCCCGCCCCGCAAACCTAAAATAAAATTTTTTTTAAAAAAGTGTAACTGACCCTCTACCTTCTTGGACCCCTATTTTTTCATTGCCCCAATTCAAACCCCTTACAAGTCTAGTAGCTTATAATTCTTTGATATTCAGTTCAGATCAATTAGCTTCCATAGGGTAACTCTTAAAAGAAGGCCAAAGCAATTCCAGCCCTCTAGTTCCTCACTATCATTGAAATGCAATATGACGTTGACAATGATTTTTAGAAAGATGAAAAAATATAGACAAACAGCAGAGGTAGAGAGCCAGAAGTGATTACATTTGTCTTCAGAGGCCAGGATGGCTTCCGAAAAGAAGTAACACTTGAGCTGTGTTTTTATTTAAGTAAAAATTGTATTGACGTTTAACCTACATATATCAGCTTTGTTCTGAAATGCATTGAACAGGAAAAGAAGCGAGAAATGGCATAGCATCCAGAAAGAGGAGAGTATTGGAAAACGTTGCAGTACATAACAGGTTGCTGTGCTAGGCCGTTTAAGTAGTTTAGGATCACTGGACCATAAAGCATGAGAGAGAGTGTAGCAAGAGATGAGCCCAGGGAAGCAGCCAGGGCTTCAGATACTGAGCTAAGATGCTGCTACTTATGTGTAAGCAGAAAAGTAAAACAATTATGCAGTATTCATCCTCTTAGAAAGAACATTCTAGCTGATGTGTGAAGAATGGATCTGAGTTTGGTGACAAGAGAGGCAAGGGGACCAATTAAGAGGCCATTGCAGATGACCAGGCAGTGCTGATTACCAAGACATTTCATGGCTCTCTCTAATCAGTAACAATAGTTAAAACGTACTATTGTTGATATTCCATGCTGCTCTGGGCCAAACTGCAACTGCTAACCCTAGAGAAATGTGGAAATGGACTCGTTCCAAAGAAGGGGAATAAAACCTTTTTTCTCTGATAGAAGCCATTTTCTTCTTAGAGATAGTATTTGAAATTACCTTTAAGATGTCATCCTATAGTATTAATTTTCTGCTGTTTAAGGTAAGCTTGATACCCCTTCCATCTCTAACACCTCATACTTACAGCATCACTATAGTATATGGAACCAAATAAGATTCTGTTTCAGTTAAAGTCTTTGAATCATAAAGATCAGAAACTTGCGCAATCACTGGAGACAATTCAACAGGACTGACATAAAAAGGTAAACTCAGTTAGGTTAGGAATAATCTACCTTGTGCTATGTGAGAAAAAGAACCATATTTTGGAACAACAGTTGTTTGTACATAACATTTGTTAGGATGATGGTAAATGAATATACACTGTAACAACTTATCAGAATTCTCATATCTTCACTCTTTTAAAATTCAACTGAGAATGTATGTGTGTTATATAAAATTTTTCATAATTTGGATTTCATTTGTTTCAAAAATTTTGATTACTTGTATTGGAATTGCAGCCTAAAAGTTAACTACCCTAATTTTCAATTAATCAAAAATTATTACAAATTACAAGTCACATATTATGTAACATGGTGACCATACATAGTTCATTAACAATGTATTGTATTCTGGAAAAATGCTTAAAAAGAAAGGTAGCTTTACAGAGTTCTCTCCAGAAAAATGACAGTTATGTGAGGTAAGACATATGTTAATTAGCTCGATTTAGCTATTCCACAATGCATATACAGATTTCAAAACACCATGTTGTATATAATAAATATACACAATTTTATAAATAAAATGTTTTCTGACATTAAAAAAATAAAGAACTCTAATCCACAGTGCTAGGAACTATAAAGTCTCTCTCCCTTTTTTTTTTTTTTTTTTGGTTTTGGTCTTTTAAACATTTTATTTTTATGTGAAACTCAACAGATTCCAGCTTAATTTTTCACGTTGTTTTGGCCATGGAAAGATCAACCTTCTACTAGCCTTTGGACAGACTCCACTCATTTTTCACTAAGTTAGCTCCACCATTGTTCTTTTTTTTTATTTTTTAACTTTTAATTTTTTTAGATTCAGAGGGTACAAGTGCAGGTTTGTTACATGGGTATATTGCGTGATACTAAGGTTTGGGGTATGATTGATCTCATCACCCAGGTACTGAGCATAGCACTCAATAGTTAGTTTTTGAATACTTGCCCTCCTCTCACCCTCCCCACTCTAGTAGTTGCCAGTGTCTATTGTTGCCATTTTTGTGTCCATGTGTTCCAAATGTTTACCTCCCACTCATAAATCAGAACATACAGTATTTGGTTTTCTATTCCTATGTTAATTCACTTAGGATGATAACCTCCAGCTGCAACCAAGTTGCTGCAGATGACATGATTTCATTTTTTATGGCTGCATAGTATTCCATAGTGTATATATACCATATTTTCTTGATCCAATATATTGTTGATGGACACCCAGATTTATTACATGTCTTTGATATTGTGAACAGTGCTGCAATGAACAGGCAAGCACACGTGTCCTTTTAGTAGAATGATTTATTTTCCTTTGGATGTGTACTCAGTAATGGGATTGCTGGGTCAAATGATACTTCTGCTTTAAGTTCTTTGATAAATCTCCAAAGTGCTTTTCTATAGTGGCTGAACTAATTTACATTCCCACCAACAGTACATAAGCATTCCTTTTGTCCACAGCCTTGACAGCATCTGTTGTTTTTTGATGTTTTCATGATAGACATTCTGACTGATGTAAGATGATATCTCATTGTAGTTTTGATTTGCATTTCTTTGATGATTAATGACGTGGAGCATTTTTTCATACGTTTGTTGGCAACACGTATGTCCTCTTTTAAGAAATATCTCTAATATAAGTCATTCTATTATACAGACACATGCACATGTATGTTCATTGCAACACTATTCACAATAGCAAATACATGGAATCAACCTAAATGCCCATCACTGGATAAAGAAAATGTGGTACAGATACACCATGGAATACCAAGAACAAGATCATGTCCTTTGCAAGGGCATAGGTAGAGCTAGAGGTCATTATTCTTACCAAACTAGCACAGGAACAGAAAACCAAATACCACGTGTTCTCACTTACAAGTGGAAGCTAAATAATGAGAACACATGGACACATCAGGGGAACAATACACACTGGGGCTTTTGGAGGGTGGAGGGTGGGAGGAGGGAGAGGATCAGAAAATGTAACTACTGGGTAGCAGGCTTAATGCCTGGGTGATAAAGTAATCTTTACAATAAAGCCCCACGACACAAGTTTACCTACATAACAAACCTGCACTTGTACCCCTGAACTCAAAATAAAAAGTCAAAACAAAATTGTTGGTTCATGCTTTTTGTCCACTTTCTGATAGGGTTATTTGTTTTTTGTTTGTTGAATTGTTTTTAAGTTCCTTGTAGATTCTGGATATTAGGCCTTTGTTGGATTCATAGTTTGTGAGTATTTTCTCTCATTCCGTAGGTTGTCTGGTTATTCTCTTGATAATGTCTTTTGTTGTGCAGAAGTTCTTCAGGTTAATTAGGTCTCATTTGTCTATTTTTGTTTCTATTGCATATGCTTTTGAGGATAGGTCTTACATTTAAATCTTTATTCCATCTTGAGTTAATTTTTGTATATGATGAAAGGTAGAAGGTCCAGTTTCATCCTTCTGCATATGGCTAGTCAGTTATCCCAGCACCAATAAGCACCACTTATTGAATAGGGAATCTTTTCTCCAATGCTTGTTTTTGTTGACTTTGTCAAAGATTAAATGGTTGTAGGTGTGTGGTTTTACTTCTGGGTTTTCCGTTCTGCTTCATTGGCCCATAGTACCAGTACAAAAACAGACACATAGGCCACATGCAGCACTATTCACAATATCCAAAACATGTAATAAATCTAGGTTTTCATCAACAACTGATTGGATAAAGAAAATGTGGTCTATCTGCCTGTTTTATATCAATACTATGCTGTTCTGGTTACTGTAGCCTTGTAGTACAGTAGTCAAGTAGTGTGATGCTTCCAGCTTTGTTCTTTTTATGCTTAATATTGCTTTTGCTATGCGGGCACCTTTTTGGTTCCATATAAATTTTAGAATAGTTTTTTTCTAGTTCTGTTACAAATGACACTGGTAGCTTGATATAAATAGCATTGAATCTGTGGATTGCTTTGAAGGGTATGGCCATTTTAACAATATTAGTTCTACTAATTCATGAGTATGAAATGTTTTTCCATTTGTTCATGTCATTTCTGATTACTTTCAGCAGTGTTTTGTAGTTCTCCTTGTAGAAATCTTTCACCTCCTTGGTTAGATGCAGTCCTAGGTATTTTTGTGTCTATTTTAAATAAGATTGCACCCTTGATTTGGCTCTCAGCATGAATGTTATTGGTGTATAGAAATGCTACTGATTCTTATATGCTGATTTTGTATCCTGAAACTTTACTGAAATTGTTTATCAGTTCCAGAGCCTTTTGGCATAGTCTTTGGGGTTTTCTAAGTAGAACTATATTATCAATGAAGACAGACAATTGAACTTATTTTCCTGTTCACGTTTTTTTATTTCTTTCTCTTGCCTGATTGCTCTACCTAAGATTTCCAGTACTATTTTGTTTTTTGTTGTTGTTGTTGTTGTTGTTTATTTCAATAGGTTTTTGGGGAACAGGTGGTGTTTGATTACATGAATAAGTTCTCTAGTGGTGATTTCTGAGATTTTGGTGCACCCATCACCTGAACAGTACTATTTTGAATAGGAATGGTGAGAGTGGACCCCCTTGTCTTGTTCCTGTTCTTAGGGAGAATGCTTCCAGATTTTGCCAATTCAGTATGGTGTTGGCGAGGGTTTGTCATAGAGGGCTCTTATTATTTTGAGGTATGTTCTTTCAATTTCCAGTCACTTGAGGTTTTTATCATGAAAGAATGTTGACTTTTATTGAAAGCTTTTTCTGTATCTACTGAGATGATCATATGATTTTATTTTTAATGCTGGTTTATATGGTGAATCACATTTGTTGATTTGCATATGCTGAACCAACTTTCCATCCCAGGAATAAAGCCTACTTGATCACAGTGAATGATATAGTTTGGATCCATGTTCCCTCTCAAATGTTTTGTTGAAATAAAATCCCCAATGCTGGAGGTGGGACCTGGTGGGAGGTGATTAGATCATGGTGATTGTTTCTAATGGTTTAGCACCAACTCCCTAGTGTTGTTCTTGTGATAGAGTTTTTATGAGATCTGGTTGTTTAAAGTGTGTAGCACCTCCCCCTTCCCCTTCCTCCTGCTCTGGCCATGTAAGATGTGACTGCTTCCCTTTTACCTTCTGCCATGATTGTAGGTTTCTGGAGGCTTCCCCAGAAGTCGAACAGATGCAGCCATGCTTCCTGCATAGCCTGCAGAATCATGAGCCAATTAAATCTCTTTACTTTATAAATTACTCAGTCTCAGGTATTTATTTGTAGCAATGCAAAAATGGACTAATACAGTTAATTAGCTTTTAGCTTTTTGATGCACTACTGGATTTGGTTTCCCAGTATTTTGTTAAGGATTTTTGCATCTATATTTATCAGAGATGTTAGTCTGTTGTTTTTCTTTTTTTGTTGTGTCTTTGACAAGTTTGGGTATCAGGGTAATGCTAGCTTCGTAGAATAAGTTAGGGAGGAGTCCCTACTCCTCAATCATTTTTTGAATAATTTCAGTAGAATTGGTACCAGCTCTTCTTTGTACATCGGTTAGAATTTGGCTGTGAATCCATCTGATCCAGAGCTTTTTTGAATTCAGCTGTGAATCCATGTGATCCAGGGCTTTTTTGATTGGTAGATTTTTTTATTACTGATTCAATTTCAGAGGTCAATATTGGTATGTTCAGGGTTTCAATTTCTTCTTGATTCAATCTTGGGAGGTTAGGTGCTTCCAGAAATTTATTCATTTTCTCTAGAATTTCTAGTTTGTGTGCATTTAGGTATTCATAATAGTCTGTGAGGATCTTCTGTATTTCTGTGCTATCAGTTGTAATGTCCCCTTTGTCATTTTTTATGTGTTCATTTGAATTTTTTCTCTACTTTTCCTTGCTAATCTAGCTAATTGTCTATCAATCTTGTTTATCCTTTCAAACAGCCAAATGTTGGTGTTATTGATTCTGTATATGAATTTTTGGGTCTCAATTTTGTTCAGTTCTGCCTTGACAATTAGTTATTTCTTTTCTTCTGCTAGCTTTATTTTTACTTTATTTTACTTTATTTTTAATTTTCTAGTTCCTCTAGGTGTGATGTTACATCATTAATTTGAGATCTTTCTAAATTTTTGAGATAGGCATATAGCACTATAAACTTTCATCATAAAACTGCCTTTGCATATGAACAGACACCTCTCAAAAGAAGACAGTTATGCAGCCAACAGACACATGAAAAAATGCTCATCATCACTGATCATCAGAGAAATGCAAATCAAAACCACAGTGAGATACCATCTCACGCCGGTTAGAATGGAAATCATTAAAAAGTCAGGAAACAACAGATGCTGGAGAGCATGTGGAGAAATAGGAATGCTTTTACACTGTTGGTGGGAGTGTAAATTAGTTCAACCATTGTGGAAGACAGCGTGGCGATTACTCAAGGATCTAGAAATAGAAATACCATTTGACCCGGAGATCCCATTACTGGGTATATACCCAAGGGATTATAAATCATGCTACTATAAGGACACATACACATGTATGTTTATTGCAGCACTATTCACAATAGCAAAGACTTGGAACCACCCCAAATGTCCATCGATGATAGACTGGATTGTGACACATGTAGACCGTGGAATACTATACAGCCATAAAAAGAATGAGTTCATGTCCTTTGCAGGACATGGATGAAGCTGGAAACCATCATCCTCAGCAACCTATCACAAGGACAGAAAACCAAACACCACATGTTCTCACTCATAGGTGGGAATTGAACAATGAGATCACTTGGACACAGGGTGGGGAACATCACACACCAGGGCCTGTCGGGAGGTGGGGGCCTGGGGGAGGGATAGCATTAAGAAAAATATCTAATGTAATTGATGAGTTGATGGGTGCAGCAAACGAACATAGCACATATATACCTATGTAACAAACCTGCACGTTATGCACATGTACCCTAGAACTTAAAGTATAATTTTAAAAAACTGCCTTTGCTGCATTCCAGAGATTTTGTTGCGTTGTGTTTCCATTTTCACTTCTTTAAAACAAATTTTGAGGTATGCTTTAATTTTGTTGTTTACCCAAAAGTCATTCAGGAGCAAGTTGTTTAATTTCTATATAATTGTGTGTTTTTAAGAGATCTTCTTGGTATTGGTTTATATTTTTATTCCACTGTAGTCAAAGGGTATGGTTGGTATGATATAGTTTTTTTAGAATTTATGGAGACTTGCTTTATGGTTGAGCATGTGGTTCATCTTAGAGTATGTTCTGTGTGCAGATGAGAAGAATGTATATTGTGTGGTTGATGGGTGTAGCATTCTGTAGATATCTGTTAAGTCCAATTGGTCAAATGTCAAATTTAAGTGCCGAATTTCCTTGCTAATTTTCTGCTGCAATCATCTATGTAATGCTATGAGAGGGATACTGAGGTCTTCCACTATTACTGTGTGGCTGTCTAACTGTCTAAGTCTTTTCATTGCTCTAGAAGTACCTGCTTTATGAATCGTGGTGTTCCAATGTTGGAGTGTATATACATTTAGAATAGTTAAGACTTCTTGTTGAATTGAACCCTTTACCATTATGTAATTCCCTTTCTCTGTCATTTTTCTCTGTTGTTGGTTTAATGTCCATTTTATCTGACATAATAGAGACCTCTGCTTTTTTTGTTGTTTCCAATTTGAGTGATGGATCTTTCTCCACCTCTTTATTTTGACCATATGGATGTCATTAAATGTGAGATGGATCACTTGAATCAAGACCCAGATATATGGGTCTTGATTTTTATTCAACTTGCAACTCTGTGCCATTTAAGTGGGATATTTAGGGCATTTATATTCAAGGTTAATATTGATATGTGAGGTTCTGAACCTATCATGAAGTTGTTAGCTGGTTGCTTTGTAGTTTCTACTTGTGGTTATTTTATAGGGTCACTGGACTATTTACTTAAGTGTGTTCTTGTGGTGGCAGGTGTTATTCTTTTGTTTCCATATTTAGAATGTATTTAAGGATCTCTTTTAAGACTGGTCACTGGTAGCAAATTCCTTTAGCACTGGCTTGTCTGGAAAAGACTTTATTTCTCCTTCATTAATGAGGCTTATCTTGGTGGGATATGAAATCCTTGGTTGAAATTTCTTTTCTTTAAGAATACTGAAAATAGGCCCCCAATCTCTCCTGGCTTGTAAGGTTTCTGCTGAGAAGCCCACTATTAGCCTGATGGGGTAATAGCCCTTTGTAGATGAGTTGACCTTTTTCTCAAACTCCTTTAATATTCTTTCTTTAGCATTGACTTTGAACAGTCTGATAACTATATACCTTGGTAGTGTTTGTTTTGTATAGCATCTTTCCAGAGTTCTCTGGATTTCTTGTATCTGGCTATCTACATCAGAGCTTTAGTATCTCAAAGAGCAATAAGAGTTCTTGGAGAACTTGTACTCTGTTTGGCAAAACAAGGAAGGAAAACATAAAAGTCTATCAATGTTTCTTTAATCTAAACCAAAAATGAGTTAAGAAACAACACATGATAGACTACAACACAGTAATATAAATTTTTGCATGGTTGACTTAGAAAAAAATTGCATTTGGAGGAGAATGAGAAAAACAGGGATGGAGTGATTGATTCATAAGCATTGGCATGTAATGGTAAACTCTGATTTGTCCTTTTGATGTTCAAAAGGCATATTCAATGCTTTTTTTTAAACCTACAAATAATATTCTAATTTCAAGTTTCTGCCTAAAGGACCAGTAGCTATTTGAAACAATATTTTTGGCTCACAAGTAATGAGTGCCCTCCCTGAGACTGACTGATTCCTCTCTAGAGGCAGTCTGGGTTGTAAGCTTTCAGCTAAATCCTTTCATCTTGGTCACATAGGGCCTTGGGCTATGCTCACAGTCTGTTCATGTGGTGCTTCATCTGCCCACTTCCTCTTTCCATCTGCCTTCTTTTGGTTCTCCATAAAGCAATTATAATATTATACTTAGAGAAAAGCACTGATTGATCTAAATATAACAATTCTAATCCCTAGAGCTACAAACAGTTTTTGTTAAAGTAATACAAGCAAATGTCCATTAAAAAATTTCAACCCAAAGGCATTGCATGCCTAACAAAACCCTTTTCTAGGTCTGGTTGATGGATCACATCAATTAAGCAATGCTGCACAAATAGAGGAACTGCGCATCAACTGCTATAGATTAGTAAAACCATGTTCTTGTCTTGAGTCATTTTCCATGGTTTCTACCACCACTTGTTAACCCATATTTAAACTTTGATAATGCCACAGTATGCTATTTTCATCTTATTTGTTCTACAAATTTTACAATTGTGTAATAGTTGCTTGGTATGGCTTCTCTTTAGTACTTTATTTTATTCTTTCACTCTCCAGTAAGTAATGTCTCTCATGACATTTTTTATATTAATCCTCATAGACACATCACAAAAAAAGTCACTCAGGTCTCTATAATTGACATACCATTGGGTGATGAAAGGTTGTATATGTATTATTATCACTTCTTCTGAAAGTTTCAACGCAGTTATGAATGTTTCTGAATAGAACAAACTGTTATAGCACCTTTATGTTCTCCAAATATATTAAGGCACTTTCCCCAAGGTGTCCCATATTTCCAAATCAATATCCACAGATTAGAGGAATTAGTCTATTCAGGCACTAAATCAGGGGTTTTACGTACATTATCTATTTTAATCTCTGTAATAACCCTGAAACATAGCTATTATTATTTCTGTGTTAACAACTAGAAAATGAAGGCTCAAGAAGCATATGTTCCTCTCTCCCCCAAGGTCTCATGCAAAAATTTAGTTGGTTCTTGGCTGAAGTCTTTCTTCCCCAAGAACATGTCCTTCCTACTGTTTTCCACAATCCTGCATGTTGACAATGTATCATTATACTGGCATTCAACATATCAATAAATTCTAAACTTTCCTTGATATTCCAGAATTTTTTTCAGAAAAATTTACTTTAAAAACACAGGTAATTGGTCAAGTCTAACAGAATATGATGGATAATAAAAGAACTCAAAATTAATATATCTGAGAGTTTATGAAAATTCATTTATTTTAGTCTATTTAACTTTTGATTTCTTTGAAATTTATAGAAGCCAGACTGCAAGTTATTTAGGGAGATATTATTACAATCAGCTATATCCACGTCTACAACCACCCTCAGCCACTTCTCACTTCTGTACTCATGAGCAAACAGCTTAACCACTCAAAGCCTATTTTCTAGGCTGAAAATAGGCTAATATTGCCTTAGGATTACATAAAAATCACAGTCTGGGGCACAGTAAATACTCAATAAAAGAATCTCTGCTATGATGATGATAATTATCATCATTCAAACAGTATGGAAATGCATCTTTCTAAAGTACAAATTTAGTCATTTTACTCACCGACCTAAATGTTCCAAGGTGAAGTTCTAATTTCTTGGTGTGGCATGTAGGACTTATCACGGCCTAACCACTGCTCTCTGAGCAGGTCCATCTCTCAGCCTTCTGCACTCTGTGCTCTTTGTACCAATTGTTGGACAAGTCCACAAGTTTTCTCTTAACTCCTGTGCATTCTGCCCAGAATCCACGCATCCTTCAAGTCAGGCACTAACTCCTCCAATATGGTTAACTAAGCCCATGCTGTACCTATACATTCCTCAGTCCAGATGTACACCCTCCTCCTTCTCCTATTATACCATGTGCAGGCCTCTAGCACAGCAATGATCAGTTATCCTCTGGAGTTGCAATCACTGATTATTTGATGATCTCCCACTTAAAAGTTCAATATTAAATGATTAAAAAATGTACTCTTCATTATATGGGAAATTTCCCCCTGGAATTAAACTAATTTCACCTATTTTTGTCTTACTTCGGCTACTAAACACTAGACCACAAATATATTTAAAGTGCTAATATTAAATTTATTATTTAAAAAACAAATTGAGACATTATAAGTTACCAAGAAAAAATAATTTTATCTTGAATGTTATGAAAAATGCCTTCGCTATTTTGTTTCAACAGTTAAGTAGAAAAATGTCTAAAATTTTTTCATCAGAATCAAAAATGAACATGGAATACCAAAATAACTTTAATTAAATACAATTTTTTTGAAATCTGTTTTAGTCTCTATAGCACTCATTCATTTTTCATTAACCACTGTGGATAAAGATACACTGTTCTACACAAAAATAGTTGCTGACAATTTCTAAACACACAATTTATTGTAAAGTAATGGCTAAGCATAGAGATGGTACAATATTGGGCTCTGAGTTTTTGTTCCTTAAGAGAGTCTTTTAATGTTCACTAACAGGTGAAGTTAACATTTTTAGAATATCTGAGAGAATGGCTTACATACCACAGAGAGAACTGTCATGGGTTGCTTCATTCAATCACTACTATCAATTACAAAACAAAATCTCTGAAGTTTGGACAGTTAAAGGTACAAGAATTGATCAGTTAAGTCAGTCATATAACTTGAGTGGGAAGAAAACGATACATCTCTTAATTTTAGGATTCTCTCTTAAAATATCCCAGAAACGTCTTCTGCTAAGAGCAGAACAGACCCTGAGTGAAATGCCTTCCTCTTGTGACAAGGGATTTCTATTTATCCTATTGAGTTTTCCCAGAAAGTCTCCGATCCACCAAGGAAAAAAATGTATTTCTTTTTATATTGAAAGTAAAAATTTACTACAAGAGCAGACAATCGTATCTTAAAAACCATTTAACTGGTTAAATGTATGTGAGTATCATATTTATTTTTATATGTTTTGGTGTATTGATATTACTGAGATTACAGAACAGATTACATGTGTGTTTTGGGGGAGGGGTTGTTTTTTGGGGGGGTTTGTTTACTATTTTTAACTTTTAGGTTGAAGGGTACATGTGCAGGTTTCTTACATAAGTAAATTGCATGTCATGGGGGTTTGGTATACAGATTATTTTGTCACCCAGGAAATAAGCATACTACTTGACAGTTTTTCAATCCTCCTTCTTCCGACCCTCCACCCTCAAGTAGGCCCCCAAGTCTGTTGTTTCCTTCTTTGTTTCCATGTGTACTCAGTGTTTACTTCCCACTTATAAGGGAGAACATGTGGTATTTGGTTTTCCGTTTCTGTGTTAATTTGCTTAGGAAAATGGCCTCCAGCTCCATTCACAAGGCTGCAAATGATATGATCTCATTTTTTATGGCTAAATAGTATTCTATGGTGTAGGCCAAGGATGGTGGCTCACACCTGTTATCCCAGCACTTTGGGAGGCCAAGGCAGGCAGATCACCTGAGGTCAGGAGTTCAAGACCAGCCTGGCCAACATGGTGAAACACCATCTCTTTAAAAAAAAAAAAAAAAAAGAAAGAAAAGAAAAAAAGTACTCCATGGTGTGTATATACCACATTTTCTTTATCCAGTCCATCACTGATGGGCATCTAGGTTGATTCCCTGTCTTTGCTATTGTGAGTAGTGCTGCAAGGAACATACATGTGCATGTGTCTTTATGGTAGAACAACTTATAATCCTTCAGATAAATACCCAGTAATGAGATTATTGGGTAAAATGGTAATTCTGTTTTCAGTTTTTGAGGAATTGTCACACTGCTTTCCACAATGGCTGAACTAATTTATATTCCCATCAGCAGTGTATAAGCATTCCCTTTTCTCCTCCACCATGCCATCATCTGTTATTTTTTGAGTTTTTAATAATATCCATTCTGATAGATATGAGATGGTATCTCATTGTGGTTTTGATTTGCGTTTCTCTAATGGTTAGTAATGTGAAGCATTTTTTCATACACTTATTGGCCATGCATATGTCTGCTATTGAAAAGTGTCTGTTCATGTATTTGCCCACTTTTTAATGGGATTGTTTGTTTTCTGCTTGTTGAATTAACTTCTTTATAGACCCCGAATATTAAACCTTTGTCAGATGCATAGTTTGTAGATAATTTTTCCCATCCTATGGGCTGTCTGTTCACTCTATTGATCATTTCTTTTGTAGTACAGAAGGTCTTTAGTTTAACTAGATCCCATTTGTCAATTTTTGTTTTTGTTGCAATTGCTTTTGGTGTCTTCATCATGAAATTTATGATAGGGTCTATGTCTAGAGTGGAATTTCTTAGATTATCTTCCAGAGTTTTTGTAGCTTTAGGATTTACATTTAAGTCTCGAATCTACCTTGAGTTGATTTTTATATATAGTGTAAGGAAGGGGTCCAATTTCAATCTTCTGCATATGGCTAGCCAGTTATCCCAGTACCATTTATTGAGTAGACAGTCCTTGCCTCATTGCCTGTTATTGTCAGGTTTGTCAAAAATCAGATGGTTTTAGCTGTGCAGCATTATTTCTGGGCTCTCTATTCTGTTCCAATGGTATATGTGCCTGGTTTTGTACCACTATCCTGTTTTGGTTACTATAGCTTTACAGTATAGTTTGAAGCCAGGTAACACGATGCTTCCAGCTTTGTTCTTTTTGCACAGAATTGCTTTGGCTATTGGGGCTCCTTTTTGGTTCCATATGAATTTTTAAATAGTTTTTTCTAATTCTATGAAGAATGTCATTGGTAGTTTGATAGGAATAGCATTGAATCTGTAGATTGCTTTGGGCAGGATGGCCATTTTAATGATATTGATTCTTCCTATCCATGAGCATAGAATGTTTCTCCATTTGTTTGTGTCATCTCTGTTTTCTTTGAGCAGTGTTGTAATTCTCATTGTGGAGATCTTTCATCTCTCAGGTTGTCTGTATTCTTAGGTATTTTTGCAGCTATTGCGAATGGTATTGCATTCTTGATTTGACTCTTAGCTTAGATGTTGTAGGTGTATGGAAATGCTACTGATTTTTACTAATTAATTTTGTATCCAGAAACTGCTGAAGTTGTTTACTAGATATATAGGAACTTTGGGGCCTAGACTATGGGGTTTTCTAGGTATAGAATTATCATCCACAAAGAAAGTTTGACTTCCTCTCTGCTATCTGAATGCCTTTTATTTCCTTCTCTTCTCTGACTGCTCTGGCTAGTCAAACTAGCTCTTCTAGTACTATGCTGAGTAGGAGTGGCAAGCATGAGTATCCTTGTTTTGTTCCAGTTCTCAAGAGAAATGCTTCTAGCTTTTGCTTATTCAGTATGATGTTGGCTGTGAGTTTGCCATAGATGGCTCTTATTATTTTGAGGTATGTTTTTTCAATGCCTAGTTTCTTGAGGGTTTTTATCATGAAGAGATGTTGAATTTTATGGAAAACCTTTTCTGTGCCTTTTGAAATGATCAAGTAGTTTTTGTTTTTAGTTCTGTTAATGTGATAAATCACATTTATTGATTTGAATATGTTGAAACAATCTTACTTCCCAGAAATAAAGCCTACTTGATTATGGTAGATTAGCTTTTTGACATGCTACTGGATTCTGTTTGCTAATATTTTGTTGAAGATGTTTGCATTCCTGTTCATCAATGAAACTGGCCTGAAATTTTCTTTTTTGTTGTGTCTCTGCCAAGTGTTGGTATCAGGATGATGCTGGCCTCTTATAATGAGTTAGGGAGGAATCCTTTCTCCTCATTGTTTTGGAATAGTTATAGTAATAATAGTATCCACTCTTTATATATCTAGTAGAATTTGGCTATGAATCCATTTGGTCCTGAACTATTTGGGTTGGTATAATTTTATTACTGATTCAATTTTGGAATTTGTTATTGGTCTGTTCAGGGATTCAATTTCTTCCTGGTTCAATCTTGGAAAGTTGTATGTTTCCAGGAAGTTGTATGTTTCATCTCTTCTAGGTTTTCTAGTTTGTGTGTATAGCGGTGTTCATAGTCATCTCTGCGGGATTTTTGTATTTCTGTAGGGTCAGTGGTAATGCCCCCTTTGTCATTTCTGATTGTGCTTATTTGCATCCTTTCTCTTTTTTTCTGTATTAGTCTAGCTAGCCATCTATCAATCTTACTCATTCTTTCAAAAAACCAACTCCAGGATTCATTGATCTTTTGTATGGTTTTTCACATCTCGATTTCCTTCAGCTCTAATTTTGATCATTTCTTGTCTTCTGCTAGCTTTGGGGTTGGTTTGCTCTTGTTTCTCTAGTTCCTTTAGGTGTAATATTAGGTTTTTAATGTGATATGTTTCTAACTTTTTGATGTGGGTGTTTAGGGCTATAAACTTCCCTTTTAAAACTACTTTAGCTGTGTCCCAGAGATTCTGGTATATTGTATATGTGTTCTCATTAGCTTCAAAAATTTTTTTATTTCTGCATTAATTTTGTTTACCCAGTTATTCAGGAGCAGGTTGTTTAATTTCCACATAATAATACAGCTTTAAGTGATTTTCTTAGTGTTGATTTCTATTTTTATTGTGCTGTGGTCCAAGAGTGTGGTCAGTATGCTTTCAGTTTTGTTTTTTTTTTTAATTTGCTGAGGATTGTTTTATGGCTGATTGTGTGGTCAATTTTAGAGTATGTGCCTTGTGAAGATGAGAAAAATATATATTTTATTGGTTTGGGGTGGAAATTTATGTACATATCTATTGTGCCCATTTGATCAAATGTCATGTTCAGGTCCTGAATATCTTTGTTAGTTTTCTGCCTCAATGATGTGTCTAATACTGTCAGTGAGGTGTTGTTGTCTCCTACTAAGAACTTGCTTTATAAACCTGGGTGCTTCTATATTGGGAGCACATACATTTAGGATAGTTAGGTCTTGTTGAATTGAACCCTTTACCGTTATGTAGTGCCCTTCTTTGTCTTTTTTGATCTTTGTTGGTTTAAAGACTGTTTTGTCTGAAATTAGGATTGCAACCCCTGATTTTTTCTGTTTTCCATTTGCTTGGTAGACTTTTCTCCATTCCTTTATTTTGAGCCTATGACTGTCATTACATGTGAGATGGCTCTCTTGAAGACATTAGGTCTTGCTTCTTTATCCAGTTTGCCACTCTGTGCCTTTTAATTGGGGCATTTAGCTCATATACATTCAAGGTTAGTATTGATAAATGTAGATTTGATCCTGTCATAGTATCCTTAACAGATTATTACACTGACTTGTTTGTATCACTGCCTTATATCGTCACTGGTGCTAGGTGTGGTGGCTCATGCCTGTAATCCCAGCACTTCGGGAGGCCAAGGAGGGAGGACTGCTTGAGCCCAGGAGTTCAAGACCCACATGGGCAATATAGTGAGACCGTGTCTCTACAAATTTTTTAACTAGCCAGGCATGATGGTGTGTATCTGTAGTTTTAACTACTTAAGAGGCTGAGGTGGGAGGATGACTTGAGCCCAGGAGGTCAAGGCTGCAGTAAGCCATGTTTGCACCACTGCTCTCCAGCATGGCCAGCAAAGTGAGACCTTGCCTAATTCCTATCCATATTCTGAATTCTATTTCTGTCATTTCAGCCTGATTAAGAATTCTTGCTGGGGAACTAGTATAATCATTTGGAAGAAAGAAAGTACTCTGGCTTTTTGAGTTGACAGAGTTCTTGTTCTGCTTCTTTCTCATCTGTGTGAGTTGATGTTCCTTCAAGTATGGTTACATTGAGTACAGTCAGCAGACTTCTGTACTCTGAATGTTTTCAGAGGGCCGTGGCTTTGTGCAGGGTCTTTACTTGTAGCTGAATTTTTGTCTTTGTTGTTACAGGGACGGTATATTAGCAAAGTATTTTTGGTGTTGAAGTTTGGACTGTGATCTGGTATATGGCACTTAAGCATCATAGCCAGTAGGTAGGCTCCTGCTCAGCCATGTGGCTCCTCTGTATTTCCTCACATTTGCATCTGTGCTCCCTCTCAGTGCTCTGAGAGTGTGGGCTCCTCTCCCACTCCAATGCTAGCTACAGATCTCAGCTTGGCACTCCCAGGCTGCACACCGCAGCCTTGGGGCGAGCTCAGGCTTCATGCTCCCTCCCCTGCTTGGAGGCAGCGGGAGGAAGGATCTTGGCAGTGGCTGTGGCAGAGAGCCTTTCACTTGTCTCTTAGGTCTCCACCCCTGAGAAATGCAGAGCCTCTACCAATTGGTATGATCAGTGCAGATTGAGGCAGCTGCCTTGTGGACCCAAGGTGGATGACCAGCAGTGGGTTTGTCGGCGGAGTGGGGAGGGGGAGGCTCCCAAGGGAGACAAGCCAGCCTCTTCTCCTTAGGGCACCTGCTTTCTGGATATGTGGGTAAAGCCCTCAGGCTCTTTGTTCCTTCCCTAGTCTGGCCGCTGCAGTGGCAGTAGCAGAGATGCTTGCAGTGGCCTCTGTGAGCTCCACTCCAGGGAAACACAGAGCACTACTAGTGGGAGTGCTTAGCCCCAGAGAGAGCAGCTGTTCTGTGGTCTGGAGCCAGGGGGCCCTGCCTGCTAAAGAGTTGGGGGTAGGGGCTCCTCTCTATATGTTGGCTGCAGCGGGCTGGAGGTGCCAGCATATTGACTAGATCCTTTGTTCTTTCTCCAGCCCGAAGACAGTGAGAGCGGTACCACTGCAGCTGCAATGGCAGAGGGGCTGTGGCTGGTCTCCAGGATTTCCTCCCCAGAGAAACGCAGAGGCGCCACCCACTGAAGTCCTCAGGCAGGGCAGGATGGTTGTGGTGGGGACCCAGGTCAAGAGACCCTGCCTAATGAGGAGTAAAAGGAGCAGGGACCCACGTGGAAAACATTCTGTCCGCTTTTCCGTAAGGCAACTGAGCTGTTCCGGATACCCACTTTCCTCCTTAATCTCTCCTCTCCCTCCGAAGCTTGAGGGCAAGAGGAGTGAGGGCAACGGAGCAGCAAACATTGCTGCCCTCTGGGAGCTCTGTCCCAGGGAAAGGCAGAGCTAGCACCAGCCGGAGAGCCCAGGCGGGGGTTGCTGGGGTCCCAGATCCGGAGGCCTTGCCCAGTAAGAAGTAGCTGGGGCGGGGACCCTCATGGAAAACAGTCTGGCCGCTTTTGGGTGAGGCAGCTGCACAGTGCTGGAGACTCGCTTTAGTCCTTAATCTCTTCACTCCCTCTGGAGCCTGAGGTGAGCAAGACCGAGGACTTCGGAGCAGCGAAACTAGTGGGCCCATCTGCTACCTCTGGGAGCCCCATCCCAGGGAAGTGCAGGGTTGCCACTCGCCTAGAGCTCAGGCGTGGCTAGGGTAGCATGCTAAGGCTCCAGGCCGATGGGCCTTGTCTGGCGAGGCGCGGTGGAGACAAGGCTGCAGATGTGGCCCCTTTCCTAGGGGCATGCCAGGGAATCTGGCCTTCCTTGTTGCCGGAACTGACTCCGCACGTGCCTAACCAAAAGCTCTGCCCAGACTCCACATATCTCCCCATGTCAGGCTGAAGGCCCCATTCGTGGTTGGGGGCTGGAGGGGGATCTCCTGAGCCCCAGGTTGCAAAGGTCCATGGGTCCCCAGTGTGGGTCCTCAGGACTCTCACTCACTGTTTCCAGTGGTGGGAACTTCCCCTGGCTCCACTCCCTCCCGGGTTGGGGGTTGTCCTGTCTGGCTATTCTCTGTTCTCTGTGGGTCGTGTTGCTTCCTTAATGAATCCCAACGTGTCCACCCGGATGATCTGACCACGCTTTTCTCCATGAGAACGTGCACACTGGCAGCTTCTAGTCAGCCATCTTCTCTCAATCTCAAATATGTATTTTGATATCTTATAATTTAGAAGAGTCACACATGACCTGTGAAATGAGTCTTCAATTTAAAAAAAAACAGCAATAGCTATATATTTTGGGACTGATCTTTTTAACATATTGGAAGCCAGCATCTAAGTGACCTCACTCTTCTTAAAATAAATCTGTATTTCTTCCTCTGTGTGACTATATCGTCTGTTAGATGTAAATACACTGATTAATTAATCATCTCTAAGGCAAAATGAGGCTCACCTTTATATCATAGATTAAATATCCACTTTAATGTCTTTGTTACAATTACTGAATTAAACAATATTGTTTTATGTTGTGAAAATTTCCCCAACCTGAGCTTTAACAAACCTTTCCAGAAAAAAAAAAAAATAGCTCAAGCAACTCAAGAAAATTTATGACAATGATGATATTGATTTTTTAAAAATCTGCCAATATGTCCATTTCTCTTCATCTCCACCAACACCTCTCTAATTCTAACACCTCTCTAATTCCAATAGCTTACATGGACTCTTGAAATTAAGCCTCTGCATGGCCAACTACAACATCCTCTGGCCTCCTCCAATAGTTTTCACACTGCAGCCCAATTGACCTTTTCACCATGCAAAACTGGTGATACACACAAACCCTTTCCAGTTCCATCTCCTTAAACATCTCAGCAGTTTTCCATCACTCTATGAATAAAAACCAAAATCCTTAACATAATTTGTTAAGCTTTATCTAACACTTGCCTTCCCTCACTGTCCATGTTCCAGCCACATTTGCCTTCTTGCAGTCTTTCTCATTTCTCTTTGCTCTCTCCCAGCACTAATTCAAACATTTATGCAACTCTCACCTTGGCTTAGATGCCCACTCTGTGACTAATGGAGATGGAGGAAGGAGGGGAAGAGCAGGATCTTAATGTCTATACTGGATATGAGAAGCCACCACTGTGTACTGGGAGAAATCACATGGTTGTTGTGAGCTGGACAGGGAATTCTAAAGGTAGGTACTAGACTATGCTAGTTTCAAAAAAACTAGCATGTTCTCCCTTGGTATCATCTATGATGGCTTAAGGTTTAAAAGTCCGAATGGAATCTAAAGCACGTTAACCTACCATGCCCCATGTACATCCTTGACTCAACATGCCCATAGCAGGGCATTGTCAGAAAATGAGAAAATATGTCAGAGTCACGTGGAGCCCATAAAACAATAGAAAGGGTGAATGGTTCAAAGTAAACTTTGAGCTGTTGAGAATACTAAAGCATTTCCCAGAAGGGATACGTGGCAAATTTCAAAGCATGTTCCATGGTCAAGAGTGAACCATTTTTCAACACAGACCCAACTCTAGAAGCTGCTCTTCACCAAAAAGAATGAACTCATGAGATTCCATAATCATGGTCGATGGGAGGACAGATAGCTCCAGAACGGAGAGTAGTCAGAAGGCAAAGAGTGTTTTTAAGCATTTGCTTATGAATTGAGGCTTTTGATCTACAATGAGTGATAAAATGAATTTTGTGAGTCCAAACTATGTTTTTTAATAAAATAGATAAGACTAGAATAGAAAAATAAATGAGTGCATTGTACATCATAATGATGAAAATATTACCTCATCAACTTACTTTTGTTACATGAATATATTACATACATTTTATAAGAGATCACAATGCAAAATGTGATTTTGAGCTGCTTCATAATTAAAAAGATGTTTGGAAAAAATGCTGTTTTAGAAAACAAAGAAAGAGCAAAGGCCATTAGTAATTAATAGCAGGCATTTAACAAAATGCTTTCTTACAAACACCCCATATAGAGACAAAATATTTAAAGCAAACTGTGAGTAATCACATATGCAGAACTGATCACTTTTCTACTACTTCCACAAAAGGTTTCTGTTATGGAATAAATTGTGTCCCCACAAAATTCAAATGTTGAAGTCCTAACCTAACCCTATTAACCTCAGAATGTGACTACATTTGAGGATAAGGCTTTTATAAAGATAATTAAGGTAATTCAGGTTAATTGAGGTGGGCCCTAACCAAATATGACTGGTGCCCTCATAGATATAGGAAATTAACCATCCAGTAGGCCTGGGAGCAATGATAGAACAAAAAAGGAGAGAAAGTGATGTCTCACTCTCTCTCTCACGGAGCTAGGATATTCTCCTCCTGCCCTTAGGCATCAGAACTCCACATTCTCTGGCTTTGTGACTCTGGAATTTATGCCAGTAGCCCCCTACATTCTCTGGCCTTCAGCCTCAGACAGAATTACACCATCAGCTTCCCTGGTTCTGAGGCTTTCTGGCATGAGCTAAGCTACTCTACCAGCATCCTAGGGTCTCCAGCTTGCAAGTGGCCTGTCATGGGGTAATATGGTTTGGATTTGTGTCCCTGCCCAAATCTCATGTTGAACTGGAGGACAGACATGGTGGGAGTTGATTAGATCATGGGATGGACTTCCCCTTGCTGTTCTCATGAGAGTGAGTTCTCATGAAATCTGATGGCTTTAAAGTATGTGGCACTTCCCCCTTCTCTCTCTCTCTCTCTCTCTGTCTCTCTCTCTCTCTCTCCTGCTCCACCATGATAAGATGTCCTTGCTTCCACTTTGCCTTCTGCTATGATAGTAAGTTTCCTGCGACCTCCCAGCCATGCTTCCTATACAGCCTATGGAACTGTGAGTCAATTAAACCTCTTTTCTTCATAAATTACCCAGTCTCAGGTAGTTCTTTACAGCAGTGTGAGAATGAACTAATATATGGGGCTTCTTAGCCTCTGTAATCACAAATCCTGTATTTGAAGCTGGATTAGTTTTTCTGCTGACTCTATTGACTTCACAGTCTTTCCACTGCAGTAGAATTTAAAAAAATACAGTGGCTTTGTGGATGCTGTGTACAAGAATGAGGTGAACTGGCAGCTGCAAGGATGAACAGTTTCAAAAAGATCCAGCTTTACATGTTGGTATTTGTAAGACTGACAAATAAAGTTTATAAAACCAATACCTTATGAAGTGAATGGCTTGAATGGCTCAAAACTAGAAGGTAATGTATTAGGAACTAGTAAGAATTCCCAAAAGACTTAGTTAATATAGGCTTAGTTAGCTAAATGGACAATGGTTTCAACAAGCCAAAGGAATTATCGGCAAGCCAAAAAGGAATTATCGGCAAGCCAAAAAGGAATCTCGTTTCGAAGTAGTCACTGGTTTTTGTAAATATCCCTGTAATCTCAGACCCACTTCCTTAGCCATCCATATGGCTAAGTCTTTACATAGCTGGCTCTGTGTCATCACAGATTCATCCTGTCCTTTTCATGGTCATTAGAGATAAATGTCAGAGACCAAAAAAAATGAGGCAGCAAACCCACTCAGAATCAAGAGTTCCTGTTAAGTTTCATTAGTTCTCTTTCTCCAATTCAATAATTCTTATCATGCTAAAAATGGCAGAAGCTTTTTTGGTTTTATTCTTACTCAGTTTTACTGTCATTTCTACAGGTCGATCCAAAAAAGGAAATTCTTAGTCTTATCAAATCATTAAACATTAGGCCTGGAAGAGATATTAAAGAAGAGTCCAATGATGGCCTTATTTGACAGATGGGGGAAACTGAGTCCCAGAGATGTATATTCTAGCACAGCCATGAATCAGTTGATGGTAGAACTCAGAAAAGAACTGAGCTTTTGAACTCCCCAAACTATAAAAATCTAAGCTTTTCCCATAATATCACATCGTTTGAAAATCACATGTGAACTTTTTGCAGTTTAAAAGTCTCTGCAATGTGATATTACTATGACACATACTGACAGAGAAAGTTTAATCTTAGCTGAGATGTTGCTATTCAAGGCATTTAGAAACTCATTTGTCTATGGCTTGGTTGATTTGGACTTTTTTCTCATGATTCCAAGGTTCACTGACTTGCCCTCTGTGACCTGTCACTTCTCTGTGTTCCCTGGCCACAAGTCATCCCTTACCAGGTCATTTTGCTGCATGCCATTATCCACCATGGGAACCAAAAAGAAGAATGGTAATAGATTACCATGTCCACTGCAAAACTACTGAAAGTTTCTGTTGATAAATTAGGGCCATCATCTTTATGTAAGTAAACCAAAGGACTCATGGGGTAAGGTCTGTGTTTATCCTAATATAGGTTCTAAAATACAAAGTAGTGACTTGCATATAAGATAAATACAAACATGTAGTAAATGAAAGAGAAGCAACATTGCTGTCATATTAGTGCTGACATTTTCCTTATTTTCCTTTTCTTTCTTTCTTTGCAACGTGTTTTGGGAAACAATTTTTCTCATGATAATAATCCAAATACATGCATACATTCTGAGATCCTCTATTTGGATGATTCTGAGTGGATTTAGTTTTGACTTAGTGAGAAGGCGTATCTTGCCACTTCCCCACTTAAAGCCTTCCAATGGCTTCTTAATAAATTTAGACTGAAATCCAAACTTCTTATCATGAGCTAGCTATGAGGCCTACACAATCTTACTTTCACCTACTTCTCTGGTCCAAAGTTCTCTCATCATTACTCTGTAGTCACCCTGGCCATCTTGTTGGGCCTTGGTTACACCAAGCTTGCTTCCACTTCGGAGCATTTACATTTGATACTCCCTTTGCCTTGAAGATCTTCCCCATGACTAACTCATTGACATTAAGGTCTCTATTAAAAGGCTACTTCACTTCTGAAAAAGAAAAAAAAAGCCATCTTTGGCCATCTTATCTAGCACCTGCTCTATGAGTCATTATCTACCCTGCTCTATGTCCTAACTAGACTCATCCTTCTCTGAGAGGGTATTGTATGTTTCTTGCCTGTCTCCCCTTCTAAAATGTAAGCCCCACACAGACAGGGATTTTCTTGTTCACTGTTGTATTCTCAGGTTTAGAACAGTGTCAGAAAGAAAGTGCTTGATAAATATTTGGAAACAGAGAAAGAGAAAAAGAGGAAATTAGGACACAGATACACACAGAGGGAAGACCATGTGAAAATACAGAGAAGACAGCCATCTACAAGTCAAGGAGAGAAGCCTCAGAAGAAACCAACCCTTCTGACATCTTGACTGTGGACTTCTAGCCTTCACAGTTGTGAGAAATAAATTTATGTTTTTTAAGCCACTCAGTCTGCATTACTTTGTTACAGCAGCCCTGGGCTCTAATATAACCTAGTCTCTAATATGAGGAAGTGGAAACTTAGTTCAGTATGGCACATGTTGGAAACTGCATGGAACATAAGAAAAATACAGAACATCTTGACAGTACAAAAAGAAAAAGAATCAGAAACAGATTTGAATAAACTGGCTAAAAGTGCTTGGGGAGTTTTTTGTTTGTTTTGTTTTGTTTTGTTTTAGTTGATGTATTGTCTAACATATCTTTGGGACAGAAGACTTGGAATTACGCTGCAGTGGAAAAGTTATTATTCAATTAACTACATAAAAACAGCCCTCATCCAACAGTGAGAATTTAGGTATTGTCCAAAAGGCTTTTCTATTTCCCCATAACTTTCCTAGTTAAAAATATCCCCAAATATAGCCACAGATAGAGAGCTTAAATGAAGATTCTTCCTGACTCTTGCAGTCAGAACTCAGATAAGCTGTCAGAGTAGAAAACTGGGCACTGAGCCTTGGTTACAGAGCACTGCATATTCAGACATTTTCTATTTATGTATGCTACATAAGCTACACATGCACAAGACACAAGAAAATTTGCTTACCTGCTCTTCGCAGCTCAGAAAATTCATGCCGTCAGCCACAGAAAGCCAGGAAAATAAATAATATGCCTGTCTGTTTTATCACCATCATTTCAGATGTCACACTGAATCATCCACACATCCAAAAGTTACATTTTGAAATTTTTATAGAATTTTATGCACTTCACAAAACATTTCTTATTATCAGATTGCCTTTATATTCCTTCTGACCATTATATAAATGAACAGGTTATGGCTTTGCAGAAGTGATTTGAATTCTAACTTATAAGGCCAATAAGGCATCTCAGATTTTCATATAAATTAGAAAAACTGCTTCTGCTGTCCTCTTTCTAGCCAAGACTTTTTTAAAAGCTGTGTTCTACACTTTCAACCTATTTAAAAATCAAACTATTTTCTTATGTTCCTATTTTGCAGATATTTTTGTGTATCTACATGAAGCAAAAATGACTGTTAAATTTTGAGTCTCCAAACAAAATTTTACAAAGATTTTCTCTACAGCTCTTGACCTGCAAAAACATACTTCCTGTGCATTGTGAGACAAATTCACATTTCTCAGCCATCTGTCTCCAGCCAGGAGTGGTCCAGCTTTTGACATCATCAAATATTCAACAAGAATAATCAGAACAACTGCTGACTTCACTTTCTTTTCTTTCTTTCTTTTTTTTTATTTTTTTTGACGGAGTTACAAAAAAACCTGTGAACTCCCATTCACAATTGCTATGAAAAGAATAAAATACCTAGGAATACAACTTACAGGAGATGTGAAGGACCTCTTCAAGGAGAACTACAAACTACTGCTCAAGGAAATAAGAGAGGACGCAAACAAATGGAACAACATTCCACGCTCATGGATAGGAAGAATCAATATTGTGCAAATGGCCATACTGCCCAAAGTAATTTATAGGTTCAATGCTATACCCATCAAGCTACCATTGACTTTCTTCATAGAATTAGAAAATAACTACTTTAAATTTCACATGGAACCAAAAAAGAGCCCATATAGCCAGGACAATCCCAAGCAAAAAGAACAAAGCTAGAGGCATCATGCTACCTGACTTCAAAGTACTACAAGGCTAGAGTAACCAAAACAGCATGGTACTGGTACCTATCGGGGGAACCAGCCCCCAATATTTCAAGGTAGGTTCTTCCTATTTTCCCTAAGTGTTGGCTGGTCTGAGAAATAAAGAGAAAGAGTACAAAGAGAGGAATTTTACAACTGGACCTCCAGGGGTGACATCACATATCAGTAGGTCCGTGATGTCCCCTGAGCCGCAAAACCAGCAAGTTTTTATCAGGGATTTTAAAAGGGGAGGGGGTGTATGTACAGGGAGTAGGTCACAGAGATCACATGCTTCAAACGACAATAAAGATCACAAGGCAAAGGCAAAATTAGAATTACTGATGAGGGTCTATGTCCCACTGTGCACGTATCGTCTTGATAAACAACAGAAAACAGGGTTTGAGAGCAGAGAACCGATCTGACCTCAATTTCACCAGAGCAGGGTTTTTTTCCCCATCCTAGTGAGCCTGAGGGTGCTGCAGGAGACCAGGGCGTATTTCATTCATTATCTTAACTGCATAAGACAGACACTCCCAGAGCGGCTGTTTATAGACCTCCCCCCAGGAATGCAATTCTTTTCCTAGGGTCTTAATATTTAATATTCCTTGCTAGGAGAAGAATTTAGCAATATCTCTCCTACTTGCACGTCTGTTTATAGGCTCTCTGCAAGAAGAAAAATATGGCTGTATTCTGCCCAACCCCACAGGCAGTCAGACCTTATGGTTGTCTTCCCTTGTTCCCTGAAAATTGCTGTTATTCTGTTCTTTTTCAAGGTGCACTAATTTCATATTGTTCAAACACACATGTTTTACAATTAGTTTGTATAATAGTGGTCCTGAGGTGACGTACATTCTCAGCTTATGAAGATAACGGGATTAAGAGATTAAAGTAAAGACAGGCATAAGAAATTATAAGAGTATTATTAGGGAAGTGATAAATGTCCATGAAATCTTCCTGTGGTGTATAGATATAGATATAGATATATGATAGAATACTACTCAGCCATAAATAGGAATGAAATAATGGCATTCACAGCAACCTGGATGGAGCTGGAGACCATTATTCTAAGTGAAGTAACTCAAGAATGGAAAACGAAGCATTGTATGTTCTCACATAAGTCGGAGCTAAGCTATGAGGGTGCAAAGCATTAGAATGATATAATGGACAAAGGTGACTTGGGGGGAAGGTTGGGAGTGGGGTGACGAAGAAAATACTACACATAGGTATAGTGTACACTGCTCAGGTGATGGGTGCACCAAATTCTCAGAAATCACCCCTAAAGAACTTAACCATGTAACCAAACACCACCTGTTCCCCAGAACCTATTGAAACAATAATAATAATAATTTTTAAAAAGAAAAAAAGAGGGAGAGAGAAAAACCTTTCTGCCTGTATTTAATACTCAAAGTGAGGGAAAAATTTACCTAACTACATGCTAAAT